>NC_141820.1:12214892-12454892 GCF_982586985.1 Callionymus lyra
AAATTTAGAGAATTTTTGATGAGTTATGAGCAACACTGAAGGCTTTTCTTACACGACAGCAGGTGGCGCTATAAAGAAAAATTCCTTCTTTAGATTTGTGTTGATTTTGTGACCCATGAGGAGGCTTGAGATAAGATAAGGAACAGAGATTATTGTTGTTGACAACTATAGAGAGATACATACACAAGGTTAGCAGGCCCGGGGGCCGAACACAGTCCACCAAATGATCTAAAGTGGCCCAACAAGTGGTTGGCTCAAAATAATGTAGATTAATGATCATGTTGTTGATCTGTTAAGATGTCATTATTAAAGATTAGATAAGAAACAGAGATTAAGTTTGTCAACAATCAGAGACTTCTAATAAAGTGTTTTGAGAAAGGTAACAACATTGAAATATTGTAAAAACAAGAGGATTTTTTTGTGATGTGTATATAATATTATAATTGAATTTTTTTTTTTTTTTTTTCATTCCATTTTTTTTATTTAATTAAATTTTTGTTTATTTTATTTTATTTACATTTCTTATTTTTTTTTTTTTTTGTTTATTTATTTTTTTTAATAATAATAATAATAATTATTATTATTATTATTATTATTATTATTGTTATTATTATTTATTTATTTATTTTACATTTCAATTTATTTCATTACAATTTGTTTTATGATCATTTATTGAATTTATTTTCATTTCAATATATTTCATTTTATTTTATTATTTTTATGTTTCATTTGATTTTATTTTTGTTTATTTTATTTTAAAGTTTTATTTTTAATTTCATTTGATTTTCTTTTCTTTTTTTTTTACATTTCAATTTATTTATTTTTTATTTTTATTGTGTATTTCCCTTATTTTATATTATGTTTTTTTGTGATTCACTGATGGTTCCAGTTCTTGACGACACTTCTGTTCTTTAACATATTCTAGTCTGGATTTTCCCCCATGAGTCCAGGAACCCGAGTGACCCGTCCCTCAGCACGACTCTGGGCCAAAACTGTCTCATCAACCTCCTCCCAGTGTTTAGTGACATATTATGGTCTGTCTCTGGATTGAGGACGGAGCACGTGAGCAAATTCTTGTGACACCGAAGCCACGGCGACCGCTGGCCTCGTCTGACCAGAGGAAACATGGAGGAAGTGGAGCAGAAACCACAGAGTCACTACTTCCAAATTAAGACTCTTACACACTTTAGCCGAAAGGACAAACACAACATTTATTTAGTGGGTTTTTTAGATGCAAGAAAAACAGTTGGAGCGACACAAACTGGTCTTTTATTTTAGGTGAATTTATTGTAAACAATATAAATGTTTTATAACGTTTTCACACTAAACAAACAGGGTTTATTTGCTGATTGCCGTCAAGCAAAAATAAAGGATTGAAAAGTATAAAATCGAGTAATTAAATCGAGCTAAATAAGCGATAAATGATTATTCTATTGTATTTAATAAAGTTTTGTTTTTTCGATCTGCAATAAATATTTGCAAAAATTACAAAAGCAGACGACAAAGAAAACTAAAATGAAAAACCCTATAGTCAGACTTCTAGTGAATAAAATGAATAAATACAAAATCAAATAGTTAGTTTCTACATGATCATGAGGGCCACGTAAGTAGAGTCAAGGGGGCCACATTTGGACACCGGAGCTGAGTCACATTATCGCACACTTCTGCACTTACACCAATGAGCAGTGTGCGAAAATGAAGTGTGCAGTGAGCACTCAATTGGTGCACTCAAATACCCAGAAAATTAAGTGTGGATCGATGGACACTTTCCAACCTCAACAGCCGCCATCTTATGCTGTGTCTCAAATCGCATACTTCTGTGCACTGGAGGTTAGTATGCATCAGGATAGTGTACATACTAACTAGTACGCAAATTCTCGACAGATAGTATGTCTCAAATCAAACACTTCTTCTGCTACTATTTAATGAGGATTTCAAGCAGCTGTAGGAACACTATCGAAAAATATGACATGAAAAACTTACATCGGTATAAAGATGAAATATTAACGGTCGCCATCACTATGATGGAGCCGTTTAGGGTAGAAAGTGTCCATCGATCCATACTCAGTTTTGTGGGCGTTTTAGTGACAATTTAGTGTGTATGGAGCACTACATTTCACATACTAAGAATTCAGACGCGCTTATGCACTAAATCACTGACAAATCGTCTTTTGGAGCAGATACCGACATAAATGTCTTGAGAAAAAACTAATTTTACCACAAACCAACACAACAACAATAATAACAAAATAAAACACAACTTAATAATTTATTTTAATTGGAGAAAATCACTGTCAAGTGATAGAGTTCCAACAGCTGGTTGCAATCAGCGTTAAATAGTAGTAGAAGAAGAAGTTGTCGCATCATTTCCTGTTAGTGTGTAGCAACAGTGTTTGATTTGAGACAGTACTACCCTGTTGAAGTTTTCAGTACTTTATATTGCACTGTAAAACAGTGCGCTTACAGTAGTGCGCAATTTGAGACACAGCTCAGGTCTGATGTTAAGTGACGAAATATTATCTTTATTTATTCATTTTTAAAGCTATTGTTAAGCGTAGAGATCATTCAAAAGTAGTTCAAGAGTTAACCCGGTAAATTATAACTATACGTCAACTTTAAACCAGATGTAGGGGTATCTGGATATTTTTTTCTGTCCCCCAGGCTTCTGTAATATCTTGAGTCAATAATTAAAGTAATAATAAATCATAGTCTCTAGTTAAAACTAATCCAGTCCAAAAAGTGCGAGTCATTGTTTTAACCTTCAGTGAATGTAACTTAGTTCGTAGAAGAACAAGTTCTGTGTTTGGTTCTGTAACGATCAACATAAAGCGTTGAGAATTAAAGAGTTCAAAGAAAGATTTGACGTGACTGATCGTAGCAGGAAACAGAGAAGAAAAGCGTGATTGTGTGTCACTGGGCTTTAGTTCCGGAGCAATATTTAGCAACATTTCTGTCGTTTAGCAATTGTCACGTTGAGCTCGAACCGACAACAACAACTGCTGCTGCCGAGGTCAGAGCCTTGACTTCTCTGAAGAACAGGATTACATCTTTTTATCGGAACCACATCCCGACACGAGCACCAAGAGGAGGATGGTTTAAAAAAAATGCGATGAAGACTCACGTGACGTCTCCGGCGTAATGTAGGATTCGGAAGTGCTTCTGGAACTCCATGGTTTTGTCGCTGGGGTTCAACTGTGAAGGACAACGTTGTGTCGTCAGAAACAATGATCATCATTTTAAGAAGAGTTTTTTTTTTTTTTTTTTATGAATTTAAAATTAATAATAAATCCTAAAATATTCATTATTTATTTCAAAAGTAGTTAAAGAGTTTACCCGGTAAATTATAACGATAAGTCAACTTTAAAATATAAAATACTCATTATCATTTTGGCATAGTTATTTTAGTTTATTTACTTTTAGGACTTTTAATTATCAAATTAAGTGTATATTATCTGCAATACATTCTTCATTGAGATTTTTGTATGTGATCTTTAATAATGATGATGAAAATGTTTATAAGATCTTTATTTTGTATGTATTTAATTATTTTTAATATTTTTAATTATTTTCAATAATAACTTTTAAATCCTCACAGTATCTTTCGTTTTGCTGCAATCTGAAAAAAATTAAATTAATAATTGTGTTCACATCAAATCATTAATATGCCGTTTAGTGTTTAATTATAAATAAATATAGATATGTTAATATTATGAATCATTTTAAATGGCATTTCTCTTAATTAATTCTCTTAAATGTCTTAATAAAATATTTGTTTTTGTGTGTGTTTATACATTTTATTTTCGTCTGACTTGAGTGTAATTATTCTTTTATTCAAATAATGATTTCTGATCACTTTTTTTCAGCATCTATCTTTATATTTACATATATTTATATCATTAACATAAAGAGGACACATATGCTTTTATGTTTGCTAAAGCATAAATACTTTTAAGTAGTTTTATTATTCTGAAAATGTTTTCTTTACTCTTACTATGCGAATTTATATAATAAGTAAGACACTAAAATATGTATTATTGTCTATCCAATTTATTTTTCTAAGTAATGTGTTAATTTCCCATAAAATCATCTTGAAGTTGTGAACATAGTTTCAGGACGAGAGGAATTTGCTAAAGACGTTAACACTAAATGGATTCTGCCCTCTAGTGGACAAACTTTATCACTACATTTACGTTTCTTCTTAAATCGTTATCAATATTCAAATAATAGTCGTTATTTGATTTATTTTTGAAAGCAGGTTACTTCATATTTTATTGTATTATTGTTGCTAGTTGTAGTCATAGTACCAGTGGTGGTGGTAATATTATTGTACCACTATTTTTGACATTAAATAATCATTGTTTTTCTTTTTTCTCTCTCGTATTCAAAGCTTGTTATATCATATTTTCTATCTGGATTTTTCCACAAATGTTAATATAATAGCATTGCCTTCAATCACATTAACATCTTTATTTAATAACATCATTTTATTTATTATTACATATAATTTATCTCTTGTCTTAATTTAATGTTTAAAATACAAAATCACTAAACCAACGAATTACATTTTATTAATTACATTATTTAATTATATTTAATTTATTTATTTTATATTTAAAGAATCCTCTTTTTATGTAAATTGTTATTATTATTTAATTTTATTATAATTACTGAAATAAAAAATGATTTAATTCATTTAAATGTGTAGATTTAATTGATTTATTTCTACAGTCAAAAACATAGTTACCTTGCGGGACGTGTAGTGAGGATGAGCAGCCAGTTTGGTGTCCATGCTGTCCAGACAAACGGTGTCCGTGACCTTCCCGACGCTCAGACAGGCCTCGTCCAGGATGGAGATGATGCCTTTATGTGGCTGCTCCACCAGATCCACGATGATCTGGTTGTTGAAGTAATCGATCTGTGTGACCAGGACAGAATTTAAGAAACTAAGAACGGGTCAATAGTGTTGATGAGGTATCATGATACAGTAACTTCATTTTGAAAGACCACTAGATGTCACTCTCAGTTTGAAAATAATGCCAGATTTCATTGAATTGGTAGATCAGAGTCAAAGATAGTAAATCTGAGAGTAACATCTAGTGGTTCAATATAAAGACACTGTATCATGATACCTCATCAAGTGTTTCATGAAGCCTCATCGACACATCACTCTTGATGGAATCAACAGATGGATTTAAGGATCTTCACACCGAGGACTCACATGCTTCCAGGCGATGCCCTCCCTGTTGTACTCGCTCTGCTCCTGGCGAAGGATCAGCTCGATGAACAGCTGCTGCAGCTTCTCGTTGCAGTAGTTGATGCAGAACTGTTCGAAACTGGAGGAACAAGGTCAGGTCATCGCTTGACCGTCAGACAAGGGGGGTGTCCAAAATCACACACTTCTGCACTTACACTTAATATTTTTGAGTTCTGATGAGCAGTGTGCGAAAAATGTAGTGCCCAATTCGTGCACTTAAACGACCAGAAAATTGAGTGTGGATCGATGGACACTTTCCACCCTCAACGGCCGCCATCTTAGTGATGTAGATGACGCTAAACTGAAGTTACGTCACTGACGACACGTCTTCTGAAGCAGATACCGACGTAAATGTCTTTAGAAAACACTCATTTTACCACAAAACAACACAACAACAGTAATAACACAATGAAACACAACTTAATAACTTGTTTCGATTGTTGAAAAGCGTTGTCAAGTGTCAAGTGATAGTGTTTCACCGACTATTTTTAATCAGTGTTAAAAGTAGTAGAAGAAGTTGTCGAGTCATTTCCTGTAAGTGTGTAGCAGCAGTGTTTGATTTGAGACAGGACTACCCTGTCTTACAGTGAACTGTACTGTAAACCAGTGCACTTTTGAGACACAGCACAAGTTAATGTTATAAGAGTATTTAAGGTTCAACAATCTAACATAAATTAATAGTAATTAATTCTGTATTTTTTGACTCTGGGAGGAAATGTCTTGGGCTGTGTCACAAATCGCGCACTTCTCCGATTGGACTGGTTTATTTTACACGTTAAGATGGTGCACGTGCTTGGCCAAATTTTCCACAGTGTAGTACTGTCTCAAATCAAACACTGCTGCTACACACTTACAGGAAATGACTCGACAGCTTCTTCTTCTACTACTTATTAACACTGATTACGACCAGTCGTTGAAACACTATCACTGACACTTGACAGCACTTTTCACTAATTGAAACAAGTTATTAAGTTGTGTTTTATTATGTTATTATTGAGGGTGGAAAGTGTCCATCGATCCACACTCAATTTTCTTGCCATTTGAGTGCTCATTGCGCACTACATTTTCTTACCCTGCTAATTGGGATGCACTCGAAATACTAAGTGTAAGTGCAGAAGTGCTCGATCTGGGACACAGCTTTGGTCCAAGACACAAACCTGTTGTTGTCGAAAATCTCGAAACCATAAATATCCAGCACCCCGATGACCGTGTTTTTCCCATCACGCATTGGGTCGTAATCCTTGACCTCGATCACAGCGTTGATCCGACCCACGATCCACCCGAACAACCTGTCGTACAGAGCCTGTAAAAAAACATGTTTCAATTGCAACAAAATTTTTATAGTAGCATTTTAATTAGTGATGTGTTGATGAGGCTTCATGAAACAGCTGTTGACGTATCATGATACAGTGTCTTTATTTTGGAAAATGATGCCAAGTTTCATTGAATTATCAGATTAAATCCAAAGATAATAAAGCAGAGAGTGACATCTAGTGGTCTTTCAAAATGAAGACACTGTATCATGATACCTCATCAACTGTTTCATGAAGCCTCATCAACACATCACTTGTATTAAACCATCACCTTAGCGAACGCGTCGCGTCCGAAACAGGCCTCCTCCTCCGTGTGACCTTTCTCGATGACCTCGCGGCCCCCGGTGGCCACGGTACGGAACAGCAGACTCTTGCGCACGGACTCGGCACCTGTGGCGGTCAACTCCGAGATCTGCTCGACCAGATCCAGCTCCACGATGTCGACGCTTTCACCATCGGTCGCAAAATTCAGGTTGCCCTGAAAAGTACAGAAACTCTTAGTGAAGGATTTAAATACTGCAGCTTTGCTTTTAGCATTAAGATTAGCAATAGCATTAGCATTAGCTTAGTGGTAAAATATATATATATAAATAAAATACACTGTTGGATAAAATCAGAAGTCAGTTTCACTTCTCTGTCGTTCACAGACAACAAAACAACCCTAAACCCAGACCTGGTGCAGAAAATATTTGGGGTAAAATGCCTTTATTATCATTTTAAAAATATAAAGTTATATAAAACAATATTTTAAGCATATGTGGTTTGATTTTATTTATCAATGGATAACTTGTTGTCACATTGTTTGAACATCGAAAGACCCATTTTTGCTAAAAGCTTTTATTTATACTTGGTTGTTTAATGTTTTAATCGTTTGTTTTACTGTGAATTTGGGCCATTTCTTGCTAAATTTTATGAGTCATTTAATTTTATAAATCCGTTCCATCTTAATCCTTGTGTTATCACAGGGTCAAGGAAAAATGTGTTTGTGGTATCCCTTGGGTTGTCTCTGGGTCAAGGGGAACATATGCAGTGGTGAAGGTCGTTCACCTTGACCCAGAGACAACAAAAGGGATACTACCGACACATTTCTTTTCAGGCCTTCGGGTCACTTCGACCAGGAGATAACACAAGGGATACCACAAACACATTTGTTTTCAGGCCTTGGGGCCACTTTGACCATTAGATAACACAAGGGATACCACAAACAGGTTTGTTTTCAGGCCTTAGGGTCACTTTCACCATGAGATAACACAAGGGATACCACAAACACATTTCTTTTCAGGTCTTGGGGTCAATTTGACCCTAAGATAACACAAGGGATACCACAAACACATTTGTTTTCACTCACCAGGAGCAGGATGGCGGCCAGAATCCGATAAATCGAAAGAATCTCATCTTCAGAGAAGCCGATGACTTCTAGGGCACCTTTCACCGCTTTGCTGTTGGAGCGATCGTTGTTCAAGGTCTACAGGGGAGTAGAGGTAAGATAAGATAATCCATCCGAAACCACCGAACCGCCGGCTTCGCATCTCACAGGTATGGCCGCCCCCTCGTGAGTGTAGGAGTACAGGCCGGGGTCCCTGTGCAGGTGCAGCGACCCCAGCAGGTCGTCAGAGCCGCCTCGTAACAACTGTCAACAGATCGGACTTCAGAATCCAGCGTCTAAAGTCTGGAAGACTTGATCTACCTGGTAGAACGAGTGGAAGTTCCTCTCGCCGTCCTGCTGCTGGACCACCCTGGACTTCGGATGGAATTCAGTAAAACAAGGAGACATTTATAATCACAGACCACATCACGGTCACGCCTATTCCTGGACCCTCACCCGATGATGGATTTAAGGAGGACTTCGTACCTTCTCCAGCAGGTAGTTGTTGATGTGTCCTCCCGTGGGGTCGCCGTTGAAGTTGAAGTTGATGTCCATGTATTTGCCGAAGCGGCTGGAGTTGTCGTTGCGGTTCGTCTTGGCGTTCCCGAAGGCCTCGAGCACACAGTTGGACTTGAGCAGGACGTTTGTGACGCTGACGAAAACCAGGAGATAAGAAACAGTTAAAAAAAAATCTTCTCATGTCTTTTAGCTTCTTAGCTAATTTCGGGCTCGTTCTTCTCAGCAACTCCAAGATCTCTTGTTAAGAGTCTCTTTGGGAATTCGGAATACAGTTGCCATTCATTTATCGCGAGGGTTAGGTTCCCTAAAACCGACCCGCATGAAACTAAATCTGCGAAAAACATCATTTTAACAACATTTATTTCAACTTGCTAACTCAGCAACGTGCACGGGAAACGAACTGCTTGCGTAATGCTTTGCCGCCCAGCCAACCAATGACCGATTCTGTACACTCTTGTCATAGCAACAGACTAAGGGATTAAATAGAGTATTGTAGTGACTAAGTAGCCATCATCATCATTAGAGTTCCCCTTTTTTTTTGTCACCATAAGTACATTGGGTGCGGTAAGTAAGTTAGTAAGTAAAGGTTTTTTGTAAAGCGCCTTTCTAGACCAGGGTCACAAGGCGCTTTAACAATTTAAAAAACAATACACAGTTCAAATATATACTTTAAAAGGCCAAGAGACATAAGACAAACACAGGAGTCCCAGAAAGTAAGAACTTTAAAGTTGATCCTAAAATAAACTGGCAGCAAATGCAGAGTTTTAAGGATCGGGGAAATGTGAGTTCTTCTACTAGAGCATCTCAAAATTAATTATAGGTAATTAATTATTAATAGGTAATAGCATCACAAATAACTTTGATATGGCGAGGGGTCACGGTATACATCGAAACTGAGTGAGAAGAAAAAAAAAAACACTCGAACTGAGCCCAAGAAAACCATCAACATTTTCAAACCCTCTTTTTTAGCCCCCCTAACTTGGACTCACTTCTCCACCCCTGAACGCTGAGTTGGGCTTGTGATGGCGGCGATGTACTGCATGATGTACTTGCTCGCCTCGGTTTTCCCCGATCCACTCTCACCTGCAACACAAAGGTGTTTTTTTGATGATGACGAATTGGAAATCTTCAGATTGAGGAACAGCTTCTTATCGCTCAGTGATCGTAGACACATTATTTATTACTAGTGACTTGTTTATTGTGTCATTACTTCCTCCAAGCAAGTTAATAACTGTTGTAACTTTATTAAGATATTCCTCAATTTTGTATTTTTGCCATCAGGATATTGAATTGTTGAACTAAATATTTTAGACGTTGAAAAACGAATGTATTTGATTTAAATTGTGATTTACTTTTTTAAGCATTAAAAACATTAGTTACATTTTTATTTAAATCAATTATTTCTAGATTTAAAGATTGACATTTTGACATGGAATTAAATCATTTTTAAATTTAAAGGTTGAATTTGTTTTTGATTTCATTAAATTTGTACATTTAAAAGTAATTATTAAAGTATATATTAAAGTAAATTTAACTTGTTTTTTCAACAGTCACTTTTGTTTGATTTGTAATCTTTTAAATTCAATATATAAGTGGTGGAACTATTATACCTATAGTATAGGATACCTATACTATTATATACTTAATTTAAAATATATATATATAATTTAGAAAATATATATTTTAATTATTGAAATTAGATAATTAAACTATGTATGTGTAAAAAAAAGATCAGTTATTTTGAAAATAAACAAATAAATATTTTCTTTAACCTTTAAATATACAAATTATTTAATACAATTATTTAACATACTTTTTTGATGTTTCAATATAGAAATAAATGAATTCAATTATTCAATAAAAGAAAAACAAATAGACATTAATAAATTAAATTATTAAAAAATAAATAAATGTTAAAAAAACAACAACATCTCATCAATGTTCCAACATTAGAAATGATAGTTTAAACCATTGAATAACAAGATGGTGTTGATGTAACTAACTCCACCAACAATCCCAAGGTCGCCTCCTCCAGACACTGACCTGAAATGACGATGCAAGTGTCCTTGGCTCGTCTCTTCATGGCCTTGTAGGCGGCGTCCGACACCGCGAACAGGTGAGGCGGGTTTTCGTAGAGCTCGCGGCCGCGGTACGCGTCGATGCTCGTCTTCCCGTAGATGTCCAGCTGCCTGTAGGGGTTCATGGAGACCACCACCTCCCCGATGAAGGTGTAGATCCTGCCTTTCTGAAACCTGGGTGGAGATCATTAGAGAAGCATTTTGTATTATTAAATTACACTTTAATTCAAAATAAAAAAACAAATGGATGTAAAAATAATCTGCCATGCTGTGGTTTGTCATCATTAACATTACCTGTACCTAGAACAGACCGAGGGGCCACATTGCGACCCTTTCACTGTATATATTTGACCATTTGACTTTGACTGTATTAATGTGGCCCTCATTAGGGTCAAAGATCATGTAAGAACTAACTCTTCTATTTTGCATGTATGTCTTATATTTATTAATAGTCTCTAGATACGACTGTGGGATTTTTATTTTAGGGATTTTGTCATTTTGGGGAGTATAAATTGGCCCTTAAATAAGTAAAATTAGTTTGGAAATAATGTGCTTTTATGTTAGTTTTAAATCAAATGTTATATAAAATTACAATAATGTAAATATTTCGCTTATAAATACATTTTTTTTCACTTCTAAGGCATGGTTTTGGCGTGATGGCCCCTCACAGCAGTCACTCTATGAAATGTGGCCCCTAAGGAAATTTGATTTAGCCACCGCTCACTAAGAAGGTTATTATTAAGATTTAGAACAACCTCTCAGTAAATGTTAACCCTTGCGTTATCTCAGGGTCAAGGTGACCCAGAGGCCCAAAAACCGATGTGTTTGAGGTATCCCTTGAGTAATCTCAGGGTCAAAGTGACACAAAGGACTGAAAACAAATGTGTTTGTGGTATCCCTTGTGTCTAGAAAAGCGTTTCGAAATATGAATTACTTACTTATATCAGGGTCAACATGACCCGGAGGCCTGAAAACATATGTGTTTGCGGTACACTTTGTGTAATCTCAGGGTCAAAGTGACACGAAGGCCTGAAAACATATGTGTTTGTGGTATCCCTTGTGTTATCTCAGGGTCAAAGTGACCTAAATGCATGAAACAAATGTGTTTGAGGTATCCCTTGTGTTGTCTCTGGGTCAAGGTGAACAACCTTCCTCAAACACATTTGTTTTGGGGCCTCTGGGTCACCTTGACCCAGAGACAACACAAGGGTTAAAATAAAGAATACATTTCTGCCAATCCTTTCACTTTCTGTAGCTTTCTTGCTCGAGCCTACTATATAGTTGTTTTTTTTGCAAGGATGATACTGCCACCTGCTGTTGGTTTGAAAATGAGTTACTCTGAAGCTTTTAAACAGTTTTATACCGTCTTTAAATTAATTTACTCTGGTAAATGAAATTGACATTTTTAAACATTGCTGCTATTAAACTGTACGACTATTTGTGTTCATAACTACTTGTCAATAATCATTCCTTCGTTTAAACCTTTTCTGGTCCTGGTTTCATCTCCAAGGTCAACAAAACATAACCAACAGCCCACATGTCATGGGAACATATATCAGGGAGCCTTATGTAGCAAAAACAGATGGTTATCTTAAAAATAAAATAAAAGTACATAAATATTCGTGTTGATCACATCACATGCCTTATGACTTTCGACCTATTGCTTCGAGCGGCTGGTTAAGGACCACATCCTCTCTGTACTTCCCAAATCTTTCAACCCTGTTTGTGTACCAGCCTAACCGCTCAACTGAGGAAGCCATCTTTACTGCTCTCCACTGGAGTCTAGAGCACCGGGATGACAAGAACACCCACGTGCGAATGCTGTTCCTGGACTTCAGCTCCAACAACATTATCACCCCCTTGTGCAACTGGCTGCTGGACTTCCTTACCAACAGAAGCCAGTCTGTCCGTGTGGGCAACAACAACTCAAGAGTCATCTCTGCGAGCGCCGGCTTCCCACAGGGCTGTGTCTTGGGCCCGCTGCTGTTCAACCTGATGTCGTCCCAGGTACAATACCAACCAAATCCTGAAATATGCCGATGACACAATCCTCATTCAGAAGGACAACAAACTGGCCCTACAGAGAGGAGGTGCAACATCTGGTGGACTGGTGTGAGGTGAACAACCTGCTCATGAACGTCGACAAAACTAAAGAGATCATCATAGACGTCAGAAGATCCCGACCCAGCCATGCACCACCTCTCATCAACGGCACAACGGTGAAAACAAACCCCCCACAAGGTCGTCGAACCATGTTCCTGGGGTTGCACATCAGAGAGGACCTCAGCTGGACACTTCACACCACCTCCCTGGTGAAGAAAGCCCAGCAGCGCCTGCACTTCCTGAGACGGGTGAGGAAGGCGTCTCTTCCCTCTCCCATCCTCTCCACCTTCTACAGAGGGACCATCGAGAGCTTACTGACCAGCAGCATCTCCATCTGGTCGGGGAACTGCAAGGCCTCCCACTGGAAGTCTCTGCAGTGGCAATGGCGGAGAAGATAAATCGGGACACCCCCCCATCCAGGACGTTGCAAAATCACGCTGTCGGAACAGAGCTCACAGAATTCTGTCGGACCCCACCCACCCCCTCTATGGACTGTTCTCTCTCCTGGCATCTGGCAGAAGGTTCCGCAGTATCCACTGCAGAACAGAACGATTCAGCAACAGCTTCTTCCCTCTGGCCATCAGACTTCTGAATGCAATATAACACGAGCTATGCAATATTTAAAACATTCTTTATTTATTCTATTTATACTATATTGCACTTATTAATATTTATATTTACACTTTTTTATATACATTCATTTTATGCTGTGTTTTTGCCAAGCAAGGAAATTTCGTTGCCAGTTTCACTGCAGGTTTTTTTCTGTGCAATTACAATAAAAGGAAGTCTAAGTCTAAAAAAACTGATGTCAAAAGAAAGGAATTTTACGGGGATGTTTAGTGAAGGACAAACACAGAGATGATAAAGACAGTAGCAACAAAACTTGGTTAATAGATGACATAACAGAAATGAATGTTATTCTCATTAATTATATTGTTTAAAGAACAGTTTGAGCCTCCAAGTATATATATAAAACATCACAATTTGAATCATACTTCCTGTTAGTTTGGTGAATAAACATTTTGTTCAGCCTGTGACATAAAGAGGGTAGTTCAGGGTTAAGTGATATGAAAACCCGACTCTCCTGACTCACTTACTCAAGTCTTCTTCTCAAAGATACATTAAGTCTCTCATCATGACCATGTTTTGAACTTATTACTTTATAAAGTTCTCCCCCGTCTGAAATCCGGGCGAACAAGAGGTTACGAGAGTCCATTATGACATTATAATGGTCTTCACTCCTCCTCCCACCAGCTGTAATCACGCCCCGCTTTGTTCATACAACAAGCCCCTTGGAGGTGGAGACTTCCAGGATTGATGAAGCGCGGTGACAAACCTTGATGCATAACCAATCACAGAAGAGTGGGCGTGGTTATGCTAAACAAGATTTCAGCTTGAGAAGTGATTTCAATATACATGTTTTTACTGTAGATTTTAATGAAGTTTTGATGTATTTATTTTATCAGTAAATAAAAGTATACTTTGTTCCATAAGTACTGGTAAATAGGATCCTTGTAAATTGTGTTTTGTAACAAGTGCAACACTTCATCTGTGCGCCCCAACTCTGGAACTATTTAAGGTGCATTTCAACACACTTCACTCACAATGCATGCGTGTCATACTGAGCTGCCAGGAAGTGACACAACAATGTGTACAGGAAATGAAACTTGTGGTTCGGGCGGCGCCAACGTTTGGTGACACATCCTGGAGATCTGTTTTGTTTAGTGTAATCACTCGTTATACACGTAAAAAACACTCACAGCTGGTGAAGATCTCGACTAAGTGTTGACTCATAGTTGTCGCTTGACATTTTGAGGCAGGATGTGTTTGAGTTGAAGGTTTAATTTCCTGATGAGGTCTGAGTGACAGTTAACCAGAAGATAATCTCTCTTGAACATAATTAACTTTTACAGTTCTTCATGTCATTAAAAACAAAATAAACTGAGGCTAACTTAGTTTATGGATGACATATGATAAATAAATGTTATTCTCATTAATTATATTGTTTAAAGAAAACAGAATAAAGTGTTTTATGTAAAAAAAAAAAAAAAAAGAAATGTTGAAAAGAAGAAAATTGAATTAAAATAATTTATATTATATACTATATTTAATAAGCGAAAACATTGAGAACTTTGTGAAATTGTCCGTAGGTATGAGAGCTTGTGTGAATGGTTGTCTGTCTTTGTGTGTGCCCTGCGACAGACTGGCGTCCTGTCCAGGGTGTCCCCTGCCTCTCGCCCTATGACTCTGGGATAGACTCCAGACGCCCTGCAACCCCGACCCCGGGATAAAGCGGTAGAAAATGAATGAATGAATGAATGAATAAATAGTGTAAGTCTCTTTGAATCTTCAACAAAAAATGCTAATTGGGTTTTGTTTTTCTACTTTCTCTCCACTTTTCAGGTAAACAATTATAATAATAAATACAACCCTAAAAAGTAAAACAAATAAAATTAAATCGGGTTTAATTCAAATAGCAGAGGAGATTACTGCACTAATAAAACAATTAAATACTCGAAAAATCGATATAAATTAAATGGGTCAAATTAGCCCTTAGGAAAAATGTGTTGCTCATCTGTTGTTCGATCTCATGTCTTGAGATCAACTTTAGATTCTCATATTCACATCATTCTGTGATCATTTGCTTCTGACTTACTTCTCCTAAGGGACCCTTAAGAGCGAGACATGAGCTAAAAAGAGACAAGACACCAGTATATGACAAAGGAGGTTGAATTGAGACTTAGATTGTATCATCTTGTTCTTTCTCTTTATTTCTCTTTGTTCTTGTTTTTATTTGTATTTTTATTTTTAAGAATAATTGCTGTATTGCTGTGTCTAATTGGAAAAAAAATCAATTTCCCGAAGGAGACCTTTCTGAGGGATCAATAAAGTTCTACCTAATAGAGAAAACCATTTGAGCGATACTTGAGAAGAAGGATAAACAGAGGAGATCTCGTAATTGTATCCCCTTGATCTCCATTATGTCTGAAAACCTTTGAATGAGAATTAAAAAAGAATAAAATAAAATGAGTCTTTTATGAGCGAAATCTGAGGAGTGTAAGCTTACAACATCTCATCTGGAGATGAACCGACAACCTTTTAGACAATGGGCCAAGACTCTACCATCTGAGCTATGACACTAAATACTTGTGCTGTATATGAGAATGATAGTGTCACAGTGAGCACTGAATTATCTTTAGTAATAAGAAATGACTGTAAAAACAATAGTAAATATTGAAAAGAGTGAAACGGTAGAGTATTTTTGCAGTAGATTCAATTCATTTTAATCAATCAATTACCACACTGTACTTCATATTTGTTTCTTTTTTTTCTTTTATTTGAACTTGAATTCCCATCCATACAAATGAGAAACCAGTGAATCGGTCACTAGTGTCGTAATAGTGCAAATCTAGTAAAGTGTCGACCATTTGAACCATGGCGTTGAACTAACTTTTAGTCTTTGCCCTACATTTGTTGACAAAGGATTTCTTGAGCTCATATTGAGATTCATTTAAGAGCTTACACTCCTTTCATTTTTTGTTTTGTTGATTCACTAGAAAAGAGATAACGGTAAGAGATTCTGAGGAACTTAAAATAGTGAGAGACAGTATCTCTCACTGAGATACAACTAAGATCAAATTGAGAAATCTTCGAAGGTGGCAAAGTACGTCTCATATTTCTCTTAGTTTATATATATATAGGAGATGTAAATGTGACATGAATGAGATCTTCAATTGTGCTCTGCTATGGGAGGAGCCCTTGATATTCTGCAGCCCTGTATTTACTGTTAGTGTCGGCGCATTATATAGTGAAGGAACATATTTATAAAGTAAAATAAATAAAATAATAATAAAATAATTCCCACAGACAACAATGAACTACTTAACAACAAGAACTTCAAAGAGCACGTGTCCTTTGACCTTCTCTTACCTTAACTTTAGATTCTCCAGAAACTGCTCCATCGTCACCTCGTCCAACAGGACAAAGTCGGACTTTCCAAACTCCAGCCCCTCCAGCTCCGCCATCTTGGACTTCACCGACCGCACAGGGGGGGGAAATAAAAAGCACGAAGGGAACAGAAATAAGAGGATAAAGAAGCGCTTCGGACTTCTAGGCGGTGAAAAAGTGCGATGTGGGCGTGATGTGGAGTGACAGGCAGTAGACGCTAACACGACATTCTGTCTGAACTTCTGCATCCACTTCTGCGTTTCTCTTCCTGCATCTGCTTGTCTGTTTCTGTTTCTCCGTCAGTGACCGAGTCGAGTTCTAGCTCGGAGAGAGCTTTACATGTCTAGTTAACTTGTAGTTATATACGTTAAACTGATGTGTTGATGAGGCTTCATGAAACAGTTGATGAGGTATTATGATACAGTGAAAGATCACTAGATGTCACTCTCGGTTTGAAAATGATGCCAGATTTCATTGTATTAGTAGATCAGAGTCATATATTATCAAGCAGAGAGTGACATCTAGTGGCCATAATGGAGACACAGTATCATGATACCTCATCAGCTGTTTCATGAAGCCTAATCAACCCATACTAGTGTTTACCTCAGCAACTTTGAGGTCATTGTTCCAGTGGTAGAACAGTGGAACTGCAATTAGTCGGAAACCTCTGTTGCTTTGTTGCCAGATACAGCATGTACTGAACATTTACAGAACCAGATTAAGACTGTTTTTCAGTCAGTTTCTTTTCGTTCATATTTCTATAAATTCATCAAATCAGCTGTTTTTGGTGTTTCAGATATCTCTGGATTCAATTTATAAATATTGTGATTCATGAATGGCAAAATACTAATTCATTAATTAAAGTCAAGTTAAGACAAAATTGTTCATAGTTAATGGTGTCTGTTTGAATGGAACTCTGACTCATGAAGACATTTTCAGACCAACAAGTAGATTCAAGAGAAAGTGTCATGATCTCTCGACAAAGCCCCAGATTAAGTAATAATAATGTCTATTTACATATCGCCTTTCCAGACCAGGGTCACAAAGCGCTTTGACAGCCATTCACACATACTGATGGGAGTAGGCTGCACACCCGCGCCAAGTCTACCATCAGGAGCAATCAGGGTAAAGTGTCTTGCTCAGGGACACAACGACAGGTGGGATTGAACCTGCAACCTTTTGGACTGCAGGCAACCACTCTACCATCTGAGCTATGACACCCCGTGCATCAGTACTAAGGCTGTGTATTGGCAAGAATTTGTTGATAAGATACATTATATTATATTTTGCGATACTGTATATAGAACGATATGTTGTTTCTTCTGAAGTCACACTTTTTTGTTTTTACAACAAAGAAATTAGCAAATACTTTCTCTTATTAAAGTACTTGTAGGAAAGTGAGTCTCAAAATATGAACAAATATAAACTTAAATAAACAATGAAGTGCATTAACAACCTGGAGCAACATGTAATACCCAGTATCTGTCAGTGTTTACTTTTTCAACTTTAATATTTGTTTTAAAGACAAAATGAGTCCAAACATCAACTTTAAAAGCTGCCGGACTCTGTTTTCTTTCTTCTTCACTCATTGCTGCCATTTCGCCGGTTTTCTTGTTACTCTGGCTCAGAGGAAATGACGAATGTTGCCAACTAGTGGCCGGAGGTTTAATTGCGTCAGAAAGAAATAGTAAACGCTGTGAATATTCGAAGTTTTACTTGTAAAATACAACATCGAATGAGTGTCTTTTATACACACACTATTGAAGTATAAACCATAAAATAATTTAGAATTAAAATAAAATATTTCAAAGGTTAAAAAAAAGGATCGCGAATGAAAGTATTGCAATATATATCATTATATAGATATTTTCTCACACCCCTAATATGTGTCACTTTTCAAATGTCCTGCACAATCAAACCAAATACATGATAAAAATCATTAAAGTTGAACCTTATTTTAATTGACAAATGAGACTCTTAGTCAAAACACAAGTTAATGACGCAGCAAAATAGTTTGAAAATCAAAGTAGGTCGACGGCGGTTTTCACGATGAACTAGAAATATGATCCAGATCAACAGATTGCAGCAGAAATTAAACGATTGCAAGGCTGGTAACAAAAGGTCAGCAGGTTCGATTCCCAGCACCATTAAATCCGAGCCCAGAAGAGGATTACGAGTGTTTTTTAATACATAATCCACGCTGTGGTTACCTGATATGACCACGGCTCTACAAAGTATTGAAGTCACATTTATAATTAAAATATTCTAAATATCATTTTATGAATACAGTTTTTTGTACTCTTTGACCCGATGGTTACCCTCTCCCCTAAAACTTTCACCAAGAGGTCATCATCAGTGGTCATAACTGACCATCATGTGATCAACCCTGGACGCCCGAAAAAGAAAAACCGTCAGTGGAATCTTGTCCAAAAACACATCACATTCAAATCCTCATCATTTAAAACCCTCCGCTGACCTGCTCCAACCCCATAATCCCTTCAGTTCAGTCTCCTGTTCAGACACCAACCTTCTGACCCCATGACCCAGGATCAACCACTGAATATATACAGTATATATATATATATATCTTGAAATAAATCAAACACAAAACATTTAAAGATCTGTTTCTACATTTCTTATACGTGATCTGGTTGGATCCTGTTTGCATGAAGCAGTTCTACGACATCATACCAATTTGCTAAACATTCTGCTGGATACATTAGGAACAATTCAACAACCAGGACCAAATAGGATATTTCATCAAAAACTATTCAGTTTCTGCAGGAACTACAAACTCACCTTCATCTGTCGCCATCTTGTGGCTAGTATTTGAATAACTGTTGGTTCTCTGGTCTGCAGTAAAATTGCTCACATCACACAAAACGGTACATTTTTACATCAAAATAATTAACACTTTAGTGTTTATTAGCCCATGATATTACACTGTTTTGTGGCTCCAACTGTGAAACTTAAAACACGACTTTTATCCAAATACATTTGGTTTGAGCTAAAAATTTAGCTCAACTAAATGAATTAAACAAGTTTTAAAAACGGTAACTTGGCAAGAAAATAAATTGTACATTTAGCTTTTGATGGGAAAGTCCTGAGCTAAAGTATGTCCATCAAAATGTTCTTAACCAGATATTTTCTGTTGCTAAATGTATTGCAAGATAATGAACAGCTTGTAAAAACTGCAAAGATATAACAGCGAACCATCAGCTCAGTGATTGAAACAGGATTCGTCTTTAAATGCCAAGTTTCTTGATGTGCGAATATTTAAGAGCTTAAAAATAGAACTCCAGATTTGTAGAGGGCAATACATTTTTTTTTATTTTTTTTTTTAGAATAGTTAGTCAATGACCATTGATCAGGAGTTGAAGTTCAGCTATCAGTAATGGAAGAGATATTGATAACCAGCCCTTAGAACTTTTAGAACTACTTTATTTTTTTGCCCCCCCATTCAGCAGATGGTCCTTTTTTAGCCAAGGAAAACCAAGAACCAAACTAGAGGGACATCAATGGTTTTCCAACAACTTGAATGCAATTTTAATTTTTTCTGCAGGTCAATTTCAGGGCATTAAAAGTAAGTAAGATTTATTTATATAGCGCTTTTCGAGACCAGGGTCACAAAGCGCTTAAACAATCAAAACAATACTCAAAAAAAGTACATAATTTAAAGATCAAGATAATACTGAGAACAACACAGGAGTTCGAGAAATTCAAGGAAAAGCCTGAACAAATAGAAACGTCTTAAGATGTTTCTTAAAGGAGTCAGTAGATCCATCAAGAGCAAGAGAGAGAAGATCGTTCCAAAGCTTAGGAGCAACAGCCTGAAAAGATTTCTCTGGTCCTGAGTCGTGTGTGAGAAACCATAAGTAGATTCTGATCCACAGACCTCAGAGCCCGAGCTGGGGTGTAAGGCTGGATCAGATCAGTGATGGAAGGAGGAGCCTGACCATGAATAGCTCTGAAAGTAAGAACCAGAATTTTAAAGTAACATTTAGATGTGCTTACTAACCAAAACATACCGAAGTGATGACGGAAACAATTCATTATGGCAAAGCATATTTATTATATTGTCTTACAAGTTGCAATACAACACATTCAAATTTTAATTTACCTGTATATCAATAAGTCCAAATTGTTAACTACAACTGTTCAAAGAAAAAGACAATGGCCTTAAATTCAAAAATCAATAAAAATGTTAAAGAGAAAATAAACATACTGTAAATTAAACCTTTCATAACAGAACTGTTGTAGTTTACACAGTTTCAAACTAAAGCAACTCGACTGCACAACACACGTGGGGTGTGGCTGGTGAAGCGCAGGAACCCAAACCTTCCACTAGAGGGCGACTTCAGCGTCTGCAAGATGAGAATAAAACGTTATTTAATCTAAAAGAAATTGATAACATTTAGAGAAAAAGCCATACTTTTACACATTCTATCACATATAATACACAACTTAAAACTGTTGTGAAGCGCATCAGGTTCTTGTCGAGAGTGTACCTATAACCCTGCCATGTGGCGCCACAGCAGGGCCTCAAACGACCCTCGTCTCTCTGGCAGACTCTTGAGAAAAGAACGGAACCACGTCAGGCTCGTCCAGTGGAAGGTCTGCGGTACAAATACACTAAAACTCTGAACAAATACACCTGTAATTACCTGTTGCTGATGAATGTCGGGTCAGAGTTGAAGCAGGTTCTACATCAACATGATGGACTCACGTGGAAACTCTTAAATAATCTTATATTAAAATCAATATTGTGCTGGATCAACCAGGTGAGTCCTCGTGGGGAGACAAAAGCCCCATTTTTAATTCACTTTCCGAACAGAACCACTGAACCTCCATCGTGAAAAGTTTAGAGAAGAAGGAACGAAGACACGATGGGGGCTGTATTTAAATGTAACACCCGGATATGACGCAACTGCTGTTCTCGTTTTGTCCGGAGGAGGGAAGCAGTGACACATCCCTTAAAACGCTACCAAGAAATACAAATGTTTCATTTAACGGCGAGGATATGTATAATGGTACGAATATTAATTATTATTTTTATTTATATCTTGTTTTTGATCCCTAAACATTTACTTTTAATCACCAAACGGTTAATTTTGTTTTAAAGGATCAAACATTTTTAACGACCTGTTGTCCATTACATTCTTTTTTTACTCAGATTGTAAATGTAAATAAATACTGTTTGATCATTCTAAAAAAACAAACTATTAAAGCATTTCTCAGTTAACAATCAATGTTATATTTCATCATTAAAAATATTTGTTCATACTTTATATATAGTAAACATAACGGTATTTATTTAAATGTCACTTTTCTGTACTGTCTCTTATCTTAATTTATTATATTTTATTGTATTTTATTCATCTCTATTTCATTAATATGTAAGTAAGTTTTATTTGCACAGCGTCTCTCACAGACCAGGGTCACAAGGCGCTTAAACCAAAAAACATTATATGTATTTTATTCTTTCAATTCTATGATGTCATCACCACTGAACATTTTCTGTTTCGTGTTCAAAACAATTAAATTTGTTCTGATAATGAAATGAATAATATATTCATTCATTAATTCATCAATGTATTTATCTATTTAAAAAATTGCAAATTTATTAAAGTCTTGTTTAAAACAGTAGATGACGTTAATATATTCAACTTTTTGTCCTTACAAAACGAATAAATAAAAATACACAAAACCTTGATTTCAACAAAGAAGTAGGAACAAGTAAAAAAAAAAAATCCTACCCCTTTTTTTTAACTATTCTCCAGTTTGTAGTGTAATATTGACAATTATTTCTATCCATGTAGATACATAAACAACCATATCAATACTCAATATATATATAGAGATATACTCTACATATATATATTGCCATATCATTAAAAAACATAAAAATGAATTAAAAAATAACAGTAATATAACACAATATTAAATTTATTATTATTGTATAGTATAGAAAAAGACATTTTCTTAAGGGGCCACACGGGATACAGTGACTGCTATGAGGGGCCGACAAGCAAAAAAAGAAAACAGGCAGAAGACAAGTGGCCTTAATATGATGAGATCAAAATAAATCAAGTGTAAATTAGGATTTATAAAAGTGTAACTTGGCCATTTTATGAAGGAAATAAGGGAAATTATTGTATATAATTGTATTTTTATGAAGAATAAGTTGGGTTTTTCGATTTTTTTAGATCAAAAATCTTACAAAAATGAGAAAATAATAGATATTCATAAAACAAAATAACATCAGTCAAGTTATATTCAGATTAAACAATTTTATTAAGAGTAAATATAGTGCAAATACAATGTATTTTCTAGTCTGACTGGTGCGACACACACACAGCATCAGTGCTGGTGAGTCAAGGAAGGTTTCAACACAAACTCTCTCTTGTTTCTTCCACAACAATGGACGTCACTGACGGCTCGACCCGGGACGATGAATCCACGCTTTGTTTTTGTGCTCGTGAACGTCTCTGACCTCACGCCTCGCGTTACATTTTTAGAACAAACAGTTGTCAGAGTCCTGTAACCGTAGCTCACACGGATGTTCCGTCGGTGGTTCTGCTCATTTGTGTTTGTTCAGCCGCACGAACTGACCCCCTTCATCATCTATAATTTAAAAATGACTTTAATATTTCTTGTCGTTGCAAAAGGAACCCGGTCTCTTATGTAAGTCTGGAATAGTTTGGCCATAACAGGAACTGCAGTAATTCTTAATCAGGTTAAAGTGCAGACTCAGCAAAGTCTTGTCGCCTCCTCAGGGGGATTTGGTCGAGTCTCATTTACCAAAACAACATCCAGAGCAACATGACATCATCGTGATCCTCTGATGATAAGTGTAATGAAAGGTCGGAGGTCACAAACTGAGCTGCTTTTTTGTTTCAATAAACTTGTTTTTTTCCGCCGAAAAATATGAAATGAAAGGAGTTTTGTTGACGCTTAACGGCGAGTTATGCAACTAGATTTGCAGCATATGGCTGTGAGTCATGCTTCTGTTGGGATTTAAGCTGATTATTCTTCCAGCTGCTGCTTTTTTTTATTTACCAAAATGATCTGAGATGTGACCCACAGACCAGAGACCGGAACACGTGGACTGAAGATGTCAAACGTTGTTAAAATGTATTATTAAATACGTCTGGAAACATTTCATAATGATTTTCATTTTCATTTTTTTCTACATTTTCTATCATATATTTTGGAATTATGGCACTTCCTTAACTCCATACATGTCAAACTATATAAGTGTCATTGTAATATTATAGTTTAAGACTTTTTGAATAATTTTATTCAATAAATTCTATATGAAAAGGTTGAATTCAAATTATTGAATTATTGGTATATTGAAGGGTTGAAATTGTTGTTGTTTTTTAAATAATAACGTTTTTAAAATTTACTTTACACATAGTGATATATCTTAATTCAGATCATTCAAAATCAATTTTCTAAATTAAATATTTAGCATTTTCAATTTAATACAAATATTTTAGTATTTAATTGTATATTAAATTAAATAGGCTATTTGAATTTTTTTATATTAATGGTTGGTTTTTTTTTCACGTAGAGTTTAATATTATAATTCCAATAATTCAAAAATTAAATTTCTAAATTCAATATTTTAAAGTTCATAGCCTTTTAAATTCAATATAAAGATGTTGGTAAAATAGTGTCCACATTTTTATACTGAATTAAAAAGGCTACAGGCAATTTTTTTGATATTGTTAGTCCAATAATTCAAAAACATTTTTCTAAATTATTTTTTTAAAGATTCGTAGCATTTTAAATTAAATACAAATATTTTTCTATAATAGTAAAAAAAATTCATGATTTATTTGTTTACACATAGAGTTTGATATTATAATTACAACAATTCAAAAGCACATTTTCTAATTTCAATATTTCTAAGCTTGTAACCCTTTAGATTCAATATATAAAATACTAGTATAATATCATCAACATTTTTTAATTTAATTAAAAATGAATATTTAAATAATGTATTTTTTACAGAGAGTTTGATATTCTAATTCCCATTATTCAAAAATAAATTAAAAGCTACAAACAAAAATATTAAATTTAGAAAACTACTTTTTAATCTGATCATCAACTTGAAAATATCAATTTAATTTGATTTATTAAAACAATAACATAATTCAACCTTAAAATGTACAAATCATTGAATTAAAATATTCAATATAAGCAAATTCAACCTTTCAACATACAAATGATTCCATTCAATTATTAAAAAAAATCGTTTTCCAAGCAATTACGATAAAGAAATTCAAAGTTTCAACATTTAAAATGTTAAATTCAACCCTTCAATATTCCGATGACACTCATCTATCTATACACCTTCATACGTAGAAGGCATCAACAATGTCAGTGGCTACTTTTCACAGAACAATAAAGGCTCAGAGGCTAAAGCGTTTTGTTTGTGTGGGTAATGTGTTTTTCGGGTGACGACCGCGACTAAAACTTGTTATTCCCTGAATCAATTGAGCCTGAGAGCAGGTGAGTCATCTTCTCTCGGCTCAACATCCTTCATCACGGCATGAGTCAGCTTTGTTTTCCACACCTGAGCTCCTAGTGTGGCTTCAACACCAGGTCCATAGACTCAAAACCATTATTCTACACAGCTTTTTAAAACATATCAAGCAAATGTTAAAGAGTATCCTGCAGAATAATGAAAAAAATATATAATTTTAAACAAAAACTTGACATTTGACAAACCTCTACAGACTAGTTGTGTGTTTCATGTTACAAACAGACAGAAAAAAACATGGAATGCTTAAAATCACCTGAAGTTTTTCTTAGGAAAATGATATGTAATTTAATATTTATGAATAGAATGTGGGAAATATCTTGATATCATTTCTTAATGTAAACTTTTGAGGGATATTTTCGTTTTTTTATCCTCATATTTATTCAAAGAAACGTACCTTTAGTTGTACCAGACATCAAAAATGACTTAAAAATGACTCATTTTATCTTGAATTTTATCCAGAGAAGTTACACAACAAACAATAAATGCTAGTGATGTGTTGACGAGGCTTCATGAAACAGCTGGTGAGGTATCATGATACAGTGTCTTCATTTTAAAAGACCACTAGATGTCACTCTCAGTTTAAACATGAAATTATAAAGCAGAGAGTGACATCTAGTGGTCTTTCAAAATGAAGACACTGTATCATGATACCTCATCAACGGTTTCATGAAGCCTCATCAACACATCAATAATAAATGCTAAAATTGTTAAAACTATGGTTAATAAAGTTAAATTAATAACATATGAATTGATAATTTTTCAGCTATCACAGTTTTACTGTCAATTAAAACAGTTTTTAACGATAAAACTATAAAAACTTCACTTGTTTTCAATTCAAAATTTATTTAGTATTTCAAAAATACAAAAAACTTATATATTGTATATAAATTAAAGCCTAAACCCTATTATATAAGTATATCAAATGATTACATTTTGTCCAAATGTAAAAACAATAGTCATTGATAGTAATAATTGCACAATAAGTAGTCATTCTAAATAAATTGCAGAAACTTTATTGACAAACATCCATCGACATCTGAAAACATTTGTCTTCCTGATGGAGATGCTTCATGTTTCCTTCTGCACTTCTGTACGTTCTCTCTGGTTCTGTTTGATCCGGTTGTTGCTCGTCGCTCCAAACACAGGCAGTAATTGTGAAGTAGATGTGAGGAGGCGGCTCGGACGGAACATACCGGACCGCCGGTCATAATTGCTCGTCTGTCCGGCGGCCTGTACCTGTAGGTGTGGAGCAGCGTCCTGCTGGGGGTCGAGGCTCGATGGGAACAATCGCTGTCGGGAAAATCAATTACTGCAGAGACGTGTGTCGTCATGGATTTAATCAGTTTATTAAAGGATGATTTCACTCGTGTTTCCTCCTACCCTGAAGAAATGACTCCAAATAAAGAGTAAAGTTTCAATCGAGTAACTATTATAATCATAAGATTTAACGAGTTTGGCTAAGATTTTGTTAATTAATTTGAGTGATTTTACATTTTTTTTACATCAAGTAAATGTATTTCACAAGAAAATTATACATTTTTATTACGACTTTGTTCATTTGTTTGACTATCTGTTGCTCTATTATGTAGATTGGTTTCATGCGTTTCAGTCAGTTTGTAGATTTTACCATTTGTACATTTGTTTCTTGAGTTCATTATTATTTTGTGTTTGGGAATTTTACTATTTGAAAATTTGTTTCATAAGTTTTTTTACTTTCTGTTTGTAAATATGTCTTAAGAGTTTTTAAATTAGTAGCATGAGTTTGTAAATTTGTTTCAGAGAGTTTGAAAATTTGTTTTAATTTGTAAATGTGTTTCATGAGTTTGTAAATTTATTCAAGGGTTTGTAGATTTGTTTTAATTTGTAAATGTGTTTCATGAGTTTGTAAATTTATTCAAGGGTTTGTAGATTTGTTTTAATTTGTAAATGTGTTTCATGAGTTTGTAAATTTGTTTCATAAGTTTGTAAATGTGTGTCATAAGTTTTTAAAGGTGTTTCAGTTTGTAAATACGTTTCATGAGTTTGAAAATGTGTTTTAATTAGTACATGTGTTTCATGAGTTTGTAAATTTGTTTTAATTTGTAAATGTGTTTCATAAGTTTGTAAATGTGTTTCATACGTTTGTAAATGTGTGTCATAAGTTTTTAAAGGTGTTTCAGTTTGTAAATAAGTTTCATGAGTTTGAAAATGTGTTTTAATTAGTACATGTGTTTCATGAGTTTGTAAATTTGTTCAAGGGTTTGTAGATTTTTTAAAATTTGTTAATGTGTTTCATGAGTTTATAAATTTGTTTCAAGTGTTTGTTAATTTGCCTCATGGGTCTGTAAATTGCTCATAAGAGTTTGTAAATTTCTCATAAGAGTTTGTAAATTTCTCTTAAGAGTTTGTAAATTTGTATCATGACTTTGTTTCAGTTTGTAAATGTACTATTTGTAAAATAAGTGTAGTAAACATTAACAGCATTTGGTATAAACGACAAAAGTGAGTGAGTTGATGTCAAACGAACAATCACATCAGACCTACAGTGATGTGTTGATGAAGCTTCATGAAGCTCAGTAGGTGGCGCCCTGACTTTTAAAAGGAGGTTTCAATAGAAGAGCTGTTTAAGGTCAGAGGTCACTCTTTCATGGAGCTCCATCGGCCCATCGATGACTTCGTCTTTATGACCTTTGACCTCCAGCGAGCGACTTCATTCCGTGGAGACGAGCGAGCGAGCGAGCGAGCGCTAACGCAGCGAGTGCTTGAGTCAGAAATCACTGACGGCAGATTCGGGTCAGAGTTTGTTCCAGAGCCACGTTTGCGCTGAAGGTCTTCAAGTCCATCAGACGACTCTTCTGATCCTGTTAGTCTCTGACGCTCCACCGAGATCTGTGTCAGGTTACAGCAGCGCTGATCTGCTCTTGACTCCATTATCCCCATAAACTCATTTAAGGTCCCTCGTTTAGTAATTTAATTGACTTAAGTCCAAAAGTAGTGACCATTTAATTCACTTGTTTTAAATTAACTACATCTATTTTATCCCTTTCAACTCAGCGTCGTATTTGAGGAGCCATCCCTCTCAACGACCTTCTTAGTAACGGTGAACAGCTGCCATATTGCTTTGCCGCCCAGCCAGCCAATCAAAGCTAGTGATCCCTTTTGACATAGCTACGTAGACGTAGGATATGGATTCAGCATTGTACCGACCAATCAGCTGGCATTAAAAAGAGCTGTGTGTAGAAATGCATCATGGGGCTCGGTCTTGTGTCGGCACCATATGTAAGGTGTGTGTTGATATTAGTGCCTCCAACTACATTCTTTTTTGTATGTGCGGTTCAGATAAATCAACTGTATGTAATTGAATTAATAAAAAAAAGTAGCTCTTCTATAACATGTGCCATAAAAACGCAGTGTAACTCTTGTGTTATCTCTCAAGGTCAAGGTGACCCGAAGGCCCGAAAACAAAATGTGTTTATGGTATCCCTTGTTTTGTCTCTGGTTAAAAGTAAACAACCTCCGCCAACTGCGTATTTAATTATGGAAGCCAGGGAGGGCGCTCACCTGGACCCACAGACAATGCAAGGGATACCACAAACACATTTGTTTCAGGCCTTTTGGTCACTTTGAGCCTGAGACAACACAAGGGATAAACCAGTTGTAGAGGACAGGCAGGTTCGCACAGGTCAATTTAAAGTCTATTTTTGTATTTATTTAAAAAAAACAAAATATTTCTTTTTACTCACGTAATTCAATTAAATTCAATTAAATTTTATTTAAAGTGTCTTATCATAACAAAGTTATCTTAAGACACTTTACAGTTAAAGTAAGACTATAGTGGAGAAAAAAAAACAGATCTCAGCAATTCAACAATGATAAATTCAAGTTTTTCTTGACTAATTAATTTGGGGAACAAAGCAGCAAACAACCGTTTCATACTAACATGTGACCAAACTTTTTTAAGTTAAGCTCATTGATTGAAAGGTGAGACTTAAATTAAAACATGACTTTATCTGGTAAAAATCAAACACAAATGTCACGGCAGCTAATGAATGAAGCACTTGATCTGTGTGTGTGTGTGTGTGTGTGTGTGTGTGTGTGTGTGTGTGTGTGTGTGTGTGTGTGTGTGTGTGTGTGTGTGTGTGTGTGTGTGTGTGTGTGTGTGTGTGTGTGTGTGTGTGTGTGTGTGTGTTTGGATAGACCAAAACCAACATTAAATCAAATTTGTTCAGCTTAATGATTCATGCAGACAAAGAAAAAACATAAAAAACATCCAGATGTGTCAGAGTTGAAAAGTGTGTTGTCTCCTGACGAGATTAGAGCTGCAGGACGATTGAAGGTTCAAATCCCGCACGTGAAAGCGGCAGCACGTTGCCTTGTGAATGAGTAAGTGCAGCATCATTCATGAAAACTGCCTCGTGAGCACATGAAGGGAAGAGGGTGAGAGAGGTTCACACTTGAAAGAGTGAGTGAGGCTGAGCAGAGCGACAGGTTATCAGTTTGTTTCTCTCTCTTCTCAAACCAATGTTCTCAGAGGCTGCAGTGGAAAATGTTGCACCTCAGAGATCTTACGTTCTCGCTCACCAGGGTCCATCCCAGAATAGCCTCGCGGGGCCCCAAGGGGACGCTTCACACATCTGGTGTTGTGTTTTTGTTATTAAATCTTCACTCTGTTCCGTCCCTGACACCGCTAAAGGTTACAGCCGCATTATTGCTGACACGTTTCTACCCTGACGAGTCACAGCGACCATAGAATCATAGGTTTTACACGATAAAAAGCAAAGATGGATATATTTTAGTTTTGTACGATGATATAGATTCAATTTTATTTTGATTTAAAAAAAAAAAAGAAGTCAAATTTATTTCACAAGTTTTTAGATTTGTGTCATTATTTGGTAAATTTGTTACTATTCGTACAATTTGTAACAAGTGGACACTGAATAAACTGTGGCTTTTCTTTCACTTTTAAAGAAATAAGATTTTATCGACACTTTATTTACAATTAAATTAAAAACAACAACAACACCATTAAAAAAATCGATGTTATTTGGAAAAGGATGGGCCCCGGTCATTCAATATTACGGCCAAGAACTGGTTGGTTGGTGAGCAATTACTGTTGTAATAGCATTGTAATACAATTGTGATTTGTTTTTGTGGATTTGTTTTACTTCTCTTCCTCCTCACCCTTTCTTTTGTGTCAATTCTGAAGAGGTAAAAGTATATTGAGATGCATCATCTGAATACAGATACTGTCTAACGGAATGTTTAGCTCTAGCTTAATTTGTCTCAAGGTAAAGGTTGTTGTTGTTTTCTTTTTTTTTGTTATTTTGTTTATTTGTTTGTTTATTTTATTTAATATTTGGGATTCTTTTTTGTTTTTGATTTGCCTTTGTATCGCTGTGTTTCTACCTTATGGGTGACTTAAATAGGAGTACCTTGATGTATGTTTACTACATATTATGGATATGTCATCTATGATTGATGTGAATTGACAATAAACAAGTTTAAAAAAGAATCGATGTTAACTAAGACAGTGAGTTCAACAGAAAATAAAAATGAATTAACTAAGTCTGTGCCTTGTTTGGTGAACAATAAATGTTGGAAAAAGGGTCTTTAATAAAAAATATATTTTCTTCTCTCTGCTTCCTTTTCATTTCTATACTAAACAGTTGAAAAATGCATATAATTGAAATTAAAAATAAATAATTATTGCTAATTAATTGTAATCATATGATGTTGTTTTCTAGGGATTTCTGAGCCATTATTTAGAAATATATGTGAGGCATTAAGGATGAAAATATGAGGCAATATAACAAATATATCCATTAGTATAGTCTCCATTTAGCAATATATATATTTGTATTTATTTATTTCCTAACCATCCCATCATTTCGAAACGTCAAAGGTTAATTCTAACGAGCTTTAATGTTTCCATGGAATATATATGTTTTACTTTATGTTTCTCTGGAAACCACGAGAGGAAAGACGTGATTCTCGAGCTGTGAGGACGTCATTTGACTTTGAAGAATTCGTTCCTGGAACCTCAAAGTATATGAAAGAGTGGAAGTCGATCGTGCCTCGGGAGCCACTCAGCCGGATCATGGGAACCGCTCGGGACCCCCCGGTGCCGACCGCAGACGAGGTTCACCTCGGCCTCCGCGGTCACATGACAGACGTCCAGACATTCCAGAAACTTTTCCATCTCTCGAGTCTGAATGAGTTTCTGTCTCCTCGCTCTGGTGGTGATCATGATGGATGATGCTGGAGATCCGAGTGTTATTAAGTCTCTTTATGATGACGGTGAACTCAGTGTGTATCAATTGAATAGTGTTTGTTTTCTGGTGGTTCTGAACCCCCACCGTTCAAGGAATGCTCAGGAACCCACTGGCTCAAGTCAGGAGTTTCCACATTCCTGGCTTTTCGTGCGAGGCACATGAGTAGAATTAGGCGAGCACCTGCAGGAAAACATTACATAACGGTGTTACTGTTACTTAACTTAATTCACTTGATTCTGAACTTTTTGTCATATTTTTTTTATAGAAAATAGCAAAATCCAATTACGATAAAAAACACTTAATAATTTAACTTCCTTAGTCAGCCTGGCTCACAAAACTAGTAAATTATAAGATAACAAGTCCTATTGTTACATAATATATCTTACATCATTGAAGTTTGACCCTGAAAATAAGTTGTTTTAGTAAAGATACCACTAGCATAAGTTATAGGTTTAGTATTTTTGCAGTGGCTGTTGCTTCAGAATTAAAATAAGTAATAGTCAGTTGTAAGACAACTGTAACAGACATAGACGTATACTTCACAGTAGTTGTAGTTTTTATAGTAAAAGAAGTACTCACAGAAATATGTTTAATGAATGTAATTAATATTATTTATTTTACTAAAAGTAATGTTCATAGTAGTATTTAAAGCCGTAGTGCGTTCAAAGTATTAGCCGCAGTCGTCATAGTTGGCAACAATGATTCTAATTGTCTTAATGCCAATACAGTTGGATCAATAAAGTTCTCTCTTTCTATCATTGTATAAGTCGTAGTCCCAATAGTGGTAATAGAAGTCGTCGCTGCCACGTACTGTGTCTATCTTGACTGTCAATCACACCCCAACCTGAACTGATCAGCAATCAACACCAGCTTCTGGCTACCAAAGCAGTTCCAGTCCGTGGTGTCAGAATGAACTTTGTCATATACATTTTTTCAATTGTGCGCAAACTTTGAGTTTTTCACTTCTTATCTAGGTAGAAAAACTTGCTTGGCAGAGGTTATGGTTCCCATGCAAACCATGACAGCGGCCAGTCTTCCCTGAAACATCATTGGTTCCTGATAGTCCCTGATTACCATCCGTTTCTGCATAAGCAACTATTGTGCTATTTGGAAAGTTCTGTATTTGAAGTAGGCTGTGAGATGGATCTGGCTGATACCGTTGCTGTGAGAGCTCAGAGAGAAAATACAACACACAGAGTTGAAGAACTCAACATTGTTATGGACCTGGAAGAGCGCGAAAAAGACTGTTACAAGAGAAGGGGGGGCTGATATTAGACCATGATGGCCATTGGATTTCCCCCTAGGTAACTACTTCTTAGCCTCGAAAGATCAGAGGGTGTGAATGGGGAGTGTCAAACTAGTCAAAAAAAGGGCTGAGATGCTGCAGGATTTTTTCCAACCAGTGAAGCACACATGAGTTAACAAATCAGGTGTTGAAAAATCTCTAAATTTAGGAAAATGTTATCACAACATGATCTAGAGCGTGAGACTCCTGTGTTGTTCTCGGTGTTATCTTGACCTTTTAAGTATATATTTTATTGAGTATTGTTTTGATTGTTTAAGCGCTTTGTGCCCCTGGTCTGGAAAAGAGCTATATAAATATAAATTAGTTACTTACTTACTGACTGACAAACAACTGATTACAGTCCACCCATATCTGCTTGACTGGTTTGATAAAAACCTGTGCCATCCCAACCCTCTTTCTGGACCAGTTCTACACCTGTGGTGTGAAATATTGAAATTTTATACACGAAAATAGGGAAACTAAAGAGTACAAGATAATGAGAAGTTACCAGAGAGGTTACTAGCTTGTGATGATGTTGGTCTGACACCACGGACTGGAACCAAGACGTTTTTGTAGCCAGAAGTTGGTGGCGACTGCTCATGAGTTCCATTAGTGTTATTAACCGACAAGATGGACACATGAGGGATGGAAAAGACTGTAAACACGAAATAAACAAACACAAAATAAAAGAACACAAAGCACAGGACACAGTAAAGGTAGCATTAGTTATAGTAGTAGTTCTAGAAGTGGTGGTGGTAATAGCGAAAGTATGTTTGAGTTAGTAATCAAAGTAAGTAAGTAAAGGTTATTTGTAGAGTTGTGAAAATCATAATAAAAAATTATAAATAGTAGTTGTTTAAGAAGACGGTCATATTAGTACTTGAAGGTACTCATAGAATAAAAATCTCACTGTTGATAAGATATAGTTAAATGTGGTGGAACTTGTCATTTCTTTCGTGGTGTCAGGATTGTTCTTGTTCCACCTGCTGATGAACTTTAAGAGGATCAGACTGTGAGTTTGTTTTCTAAACTTTATCAAGATTAAAACAACACGCAGCTCTTTTGTAATCCAGTCGTCATGCCGTTGCATTTTTAAGTCTGTTTTAAGAAATAACACAAAGTCATCAAGAGCTTTTGTTTGCAAACAGGAAGTAGAAGTCTAACATTGATGTTACTTTTTCAGTCTTTGAGGCTCAATTTATATAAATTATCTCTTTGTTTTATTGTCTGTTCCTCATCTTATCTTAAACACCGGCCTCTTTAAAGGTCACCATATCAACATGAACATTCATCTATGTTGATACAATGACTTGACAGGCCAGATCTGGACCCCGAGTCCATGAGTTTTGCCCCATATAGCAAAATGCAATTTAAAAAAAAAGGACATTTGTTGCATTAAAATGTCTCCAAATAATGATTGAAAAGTGTATTTAAGGATGAAATCCTTGTACAACGCATGTCTTTTTAAGGATAAATATATTGTTCATTAACATATTTATATTTGAAGATAACACAATACAATAAAAGAGTGTCGTGAGGACGTCACCTGGGTCGGTCGAGCTGACGGTGAAGACGATCGTGCGGGTCTGGGGTTTAACTCCGGGGCTGTCCCGGCTCCGTCAGGCGGATTAAGAAAACAAAGGATTATGAAACCGGGAACATCCTCCTCAGGCGACTCCGTGACGCCAACTCAATCAAACGTTACACAACTCAGGCAACATGTCACAGAGTCTCAGTTGATTTTAAAGAAAGGAGATTAATGCTGTTTTATCAAGATGACAGCAGATCAGGTAGAAGTTTATCGAAGGGCACTTTTAAATTGTCTGCTCAAAGTCAACTGTCAAATCTTGCTAAAGAGGGAACCCGGAGTGGATTAAAGAATCGGTCGAGCTATTCTCGTCCAACGCAGCGAATGAAGGTCTTTTGAAGGCTCATTGTTCTCGGAGTGAAGTGACAAACTGTTGCCGGACTCTTGCTCATGTTCCCACTTATGTAACTGCAGTAATCGAATCAGCCGTGTTCTCTGTGATAGCGGACATCAGTGTTAAATGTCTCGGCGAGGACACACTCACATGTGTGTGTGTGTGTGTGGGATCGACCCCAGTGTACCAGTGTGTATTTTTACACATAGTACAGTATAGCACACTAGCATCACTCTTGACTTGTGACACTAGAAGGTATTTGCCGGGATGTTGAGTCCATTTAGTTCAAACTAAATGTTCTTGATGCTCCTTATATTTGCACTTTGTTATCTCTCTGCACTTTGTTCTTGTTCTTGCTTTTATGAAACTTCTCTACCTTCTATTGTCTGCTGTTAACAGGAAACCTAATAAAGTCTATTTATGTATATAATTTGTTAATTTTGCTCGCTTGCGTTTGTGTTTGCTAATTGTGAGCTAATGCTAGTTAGCATTATAGCTAAGCTCAGCTAATGCTTGGCCCTAGTCAATGCCATTTACAAATACAAATAAGATCTGTCAAAATGTTGGTGAACTACGAAGCTGCATTATGGTATTTATTGAAAGGCTCTGTAGTATTACTACGCAACGTACCGTGATTTTACTCCGAAAGCGCCATAGTATAACTCAAAGGGGTAAATGAAGAATAAACATGCTACTTGCAAATATGATACAAATGTATTCATTTATTCATTTTCTATGCCACTAAATACCTCATGGGGTCCAATGATAAAAAATTCTAGTACCAAAAACTTATTCGGAAAATGTATTAATAGATAGATAGTATGGCCTCAAACCTTATATCTTATAGTGATATGAAAGCACATTACTAAACTAATGCACTCCTAATCTTAAGGGAAACCTCAAAACAATCTCCTGTCAGGTTGGATTTGCCCCAAATGTATTTGTGGTATCCCTTGTGTTGTCTTTGGTTCAAGGTTAACGACTGAAACTATTTTGAAAAATCTTCACCCGTCAGTTCTGGTCTCTTGAAGTTGCAGCAGACTACCACACAGTGATGGAGGAAGTGAAATCTTTCCATTATAAGCAGAGGGAAGAATATTTTGGCCTTAAATCAAGAGTAAGACACTTTGAAAAATATAATAGGAGCAATCAACAATATTTTAGGTTTTTATTTGTTAATAATGCCCTTTACATTTAAGATCTGTACATCCTGATATTTGTGGTCGAGCAACGTCATGTCGACCCGGGTCCTCTCTCATGACCCGGGATGACAAAGATGCTCTTGGTTATTCCACAGAGGAAACATCGTCCATAAAACAACATTAGCTTAACAATAGACTGTCAGTCTTGAGGCACTCTGTCACAGGACCAGAACACAGGAGGTCTGAAGTCATACCAAGCATGAACTTTATTTAATCGCGTCATGTGACGACAGCAGAGCTTGGACCAGAAGAAGACAACATTTAAAAACTGTCACATAATCCATCTTTTTCAAAGAGATCCCACCATTTTATTGCCCGAGTCTTGTTTCTTTGTGTGTCGTTCCACTGTGTTGTGATGACATAACACGACCCAGCGGGGCTGAACCCAGAGTCGCTGTGGGACTGAGATGTAAACTCCGGAAGATCTCCTGCGTTTAATCCCTGCCAGGAATGTTTCTGTTTTCACATAATAAGTTTGTTATCTCGATTCGACGCTGACCAAGAATCTTCCATTGAAACTGGCAACACGAAATGAAAGCTGGCTCATAACATCTTTACTGTTATTACCTCCTATTTCTCTTCCTGTTAAAATCCCAAATATGAAAAGTTCTACAAGTTTATACGTTATTTTTAGGTTTTTTTCTTTCCTGTTTTGCGTGCCTGAATTCCACATCTACCGACATCTTAAAATGATAAATTATACTTTATTTATCAACAATATATTTTTTTATCTTTACTTTTTGTTGAATATTTTTCTTTCCTGTCACTTTATACAATCAAGACTTCAGCCAATAATTGTTTATCTTCTACTTTTTATTTCTGATTCATCATTTTAATTATAATATACTTTTTGTAAACATATTCTTTTGGATCTTTTTTTTGGTTTAAAAGAATATATGATATAGTTTTTACTACGGAGTATTAGGACACCCTAAATAATAGACCCAAACATTTTACTAAGAGAATATAGTTGTAGGAAAAAACGAGATTACGATTTTAATCTCATTATAAAGTATTTTCCTACGATTTCAATCTCGTAGTATGACAAAAAATACAATTCTTGAGTGGCCCTAATACAAAATATTGAATGATATTTATGGAATATTTATGGATATTTTATGTACTCTGGTCTTTTTAAAAAGAAGTGGGGGTGGTCACATAATTATTTGGTTAAAAGTTAGAGCCCGAGCTGGGATGTAAGTCTGGATCAGATCACTGATGGAAGGACCATGAATAGATCTGAAAGTAAGAACCAGAATTTTAAAATTGATCCTGAAAGAAACTGGAAGCCAGTGAAGAGTTTTAAGGATCGGAGAAATGTGAGTTCTTCTACTAGAGCGGGTCAGAATTCTCGCTCAGAGTTTTGTATCAACTGCAGGCGAGACAGATCCTTCTTGTTTGGACACGAAAATAACAATTACAATAATCTAAACGAGAAGACACAAACGCATGGATTATAAAATCCAGATTATGTTGTGAGATCATTTTCCTAAATTCAGAGATTTTTCTCAGTTAAAGAAACAGTTTCTGGTCAGTTTTCTGCAGTGTTGAACTAGAGACATGTCTTTATCAAATACAACACCCAGGTTTCTCAGGTTCAGTTTGACAGACTGACCTAAGTCACCCAAGTACTGACTCAACCCTGGAACCTTATCATCAGGCAGGGGGTGGAGTGAGTAGTGAAAAATTAAATATAACATTGAACTTCTGAGACAGGAATGTTCAAATTTATTCCATAGCGTATCAGCTTCGGTGATCTGTGACTATTTTAAGATTATGGAAACCAGAGTTCTTTGGTAAAACCTACCACAGAACATAAAAACCCAACACAGACTCCACTCCAAACCTTTATTTTACTATTTAAATGTATTTAAATAGAAAACGAACAATGAGATCTAATGAAGAACGGGTAGAGCTGTTCATTCTGAGCTTGAGGAAAGGATTGATGATAATATTTGTTGCATGAATAGAAGTCTGTTCATCATTCAAAGTTGCTGCTGCTCCATTTGCACGACCTGATTTACATTCTTCCTCAGTGGTTTTGACTATTATATCATCTTAGATTTGTGATGCAATTCTACTGCGTGTTCACGTTTGCTTGTGTATATGTATTTAATCCCTCAGGACTTCACTCACGGGTTGGTTCAAAAGACGTAGTGACGTGTCCTGCTTCTCTCGCTGTCACACTTGAGATGCCACTCAGGAGATTATTTGACTCGCGTCACGGATATCGTCAGAAAACCGAGCAGCTTTCCTCTGATGAAATATAGAGGAGCTACTCAAGTGTTTGTTGGCGACTCAGACCAGAGGGAGAAGTTGTTAACCCAGATTTTTCTTTGAATGTTTAAACTCCTGTTGTACTCTTGTTGTTGAGCCAGTTTGCATGTTCACGACTGTGACTGACTTTAGTCAAATGATGTTCTTATGTAAGTGTCGCGTCCTACAAACAACCTGGAACACAAAATACTTTTGTTTTGCTGCAGGGTCGGATCTAATAAACAACATGTTCCTTTTATTATAATAACTAGTCCTAACCCGATTAGAAAAACTTTTAAACGACTTACTTCAAGTACATTCAATTATATTTTGAGGCTGAAAATAGGAAACCACGAAACAAGGAAAGAAAATGTGAAACGAGGAAGGTAACTAGTTAACATGTGAAAACAAGTGAACAAGGAGAGGAACTATGAAATGAGAAAGGAAGCGAAGGAAGGAAAAAAAACAAGGAAACGAAGTTGGACATTAGGAAATGGGAAGAAAACTAGAGAAATAAAAAAGAAACTAGCTAACAAAGAAAGGAACGAGGCTGGTGATGGAAAAAGATGATTTAAAGAAGGAAACCAGGAATAAAACTAGAAAATTAGGATTGAAAGAAGGAACCACACGAAAGAGGAAGAAAATAAGATCGGAAACTAGGAAAACAGTACAAGGGAAACTAGAAAAAGGGGAAGGTTAACGCGTTAACGAGGAACTGATATAGGAAACAAGGAAGTTAGCTGGAAGAAGAGGAATTAACCCAGAATTAACGAGCAGGGAAATTCAGATTCAAATAATTAAACAAATGAAAGATGAATACAATTAAGAAACTAGGAAAGGAGCAATGAAACAAGAAAATACACTTGGAAACAAGGAAGAAGGAAAAGTTATGGGGAACAAGGAAGCAACTAGGAAAGGAGGAAACTGGAAAAACTATTGTCCTTACCTGAAGGAAACTACTAAACAACGAGGAAGGAAAAATAGCAAAGGAGAAAGAAAACTGGAAAAATAGGAAATAAGAAACGACATTAGGAAATAAGGAAATGTGAAGAAACCTAGACAAAGAGGAATGAAACAAGGAAACTATACTACTATAAATATGAAACTGGAACATGATTAGCCAAAGAAGGAAACATGTGAAGGACTAAGGAAAAATAAGAAACAAGAAAAGAAACAAGTGGAAAAGAAGGGAAACTAGGAAAGGTGGAAGGAAACAAGAAAACTAAAGTAAAAAGAATTATGAAATGGTGAAAGAAACTACCATAGTAAACATAGTGAATAGTGTTAACAAGTAAACACAGAAAAATAATTAGGATCAAGGAATGAAACTTAGAAATGAGAAAGGAAACTGGGAAAAAAGGGATGAGTTATGATATATAAGACATTGAGAAAAAGAGGAAGGAAACTAGGATTTGAGACCAGAAAATGATGATACAACAAATAATAGATGAAAACTCAAAAACGAGTACAATAGGAAAAGAACTAGGAAACGAGGAAGGAAACAAGGGGAAATGTAAGGAAAAGAAGAAAAAACAAAAGGAACTAGAACATGAGGGAGGTTTTCTGAGAGTCAAAAGCAAAGATAGGACTTCAAGAAGGCAAAATTCCAAAAGATAAAATTAGTTCATTGCTATTCAATGTTATATAGATTCTTCTTCTTAGATTCAGATAAATATAACCAACTCCTCCTTCAAGCCCTGAATTCTCTCTCAGCTGGTTCCTGTTGACACGACTTCTCCTCCTCGTCTGTTGTTTTCTCAGCTCATGCTCTCGTTCCATGTCAACTTTTTTTTTTCTGAATCCAAAAACAGCCGACCCACCCACAGAGACGGCACCTGCGTCTCTCTTTCATTCTCCACTTTTGGGCCTGTTACATAAGGATCTGGACTCTGGAGAGACGGGAGGTCGGTCACATGACCTTCCTCCGACGGCCAGAGTTAATCTCAGATGAGATGAGATTTCTTAGAACATGTGAAGATACCGTTCAGAACATTTTGTGATGCAGGAAGGCTGCGAAAGATGAGAGAAAATAATGTCACATAGATATATTGTGTCAGGAGACGTCATCTGAACCACATCATCTCTTCATCTCTGTCCATTTAAACAAAACTTTATTTAAAACAAAACTCCATTCCAAAGAATGGATGTTGACGTTGTGGTGAAGAGTTCATCGAGCTTCAAGAGTTTAGATTAGAAATGAGGAGACATGTAGGGAAAACAAGGAATGAAACTAGTAATAAAGGAAAGGGAACAAGAGAATGAGGATGGAAACTAGGAAACAAGTCAACTAGGAAAAGAACCAGGATAGGAGAAATGTGACTACGATAAGAGGAAAGGAGGAAGGTAACTAGGAAACATGGAAGGAAACTAGGAAGGATGGAAATAAACTAGGAAACTAGAAAAATTGAAAACAAGGAAATAAGATTGAGAAATAAGGAAATGTGGAAGGAGGCTAGAAAGAAGAAAAAGAGGAAGGAAACTAGGAACAAAGAAACGATGAAGGAAAATTGGAAACAAAGGAAAAAGTAGATAAACTAGAAAAAGGGAAGTTAACAAATAAAGAAACCAGAGAACAGGGGAAAAGTGGACAAGGAAGCAACTAAGAGATGAATAAAATAAAAGAGGAAACTTGGGAAGAAAACAACTTAAAAGAAGGAAACAAGTAAACAAAGGAAGGAACCAGTATATGAGGAAGGAAACTAGGAAATGAGAGAGGAAACTAGGAAAATAGGACACAAGGTAGGAAACAAGGAAATAAGGAAGTGTGAAGGACACTTGGAAAAAAAGAAGGAAAACTAGAAAATGAGACAGAAATTACGATACAAAAAAGGAAACAAATGAAAGCAAAAAAAACATAAAATCAGAAAAGGAATCTAGGTAACAAGTAAATAAAACAGGAAAAGAGGAAGGAGACAAGTAAACGTAGGAAACAAGAAAGGAAATTGGAAAAACAAAGGTAAACTATGAACAAGGAAATAAACGAGGCACCAAGAAAGGACTAGGAAGGAAACAAGGAAATGGTGAAAGAAACTTCTGTAGTTAATTTAATAAAGCTGCACAATAGTGAACATGGAAATGAATAAGAAAACAAGGACATTAGGAAATAAGAAATTGTGAGGAGAACTATTACTGGAGGAAGGTAGTTCACAAATGAGGAAGGGAGTTAGGATCCAGTCTGTCTCTCTTCCTGGACGATCTCCAACTGCAGGGCTCAGTCTGACGTAATAATCTGATTCGCTAATACCCTGCTGCAGTGATGTCATGTGATCTGTCACTGGCCAGAGCAGGCAAACATGAGACGACATCTGGATTAATAATCTACTCGCTCGGTGCGACGAGAACTAACAGGACGAGCTCAGCATCAGAAAACAACATTTTCTGACTGTGGGAAATAAAAAATATTAAAAATAAAAGCAGCCGAGGATCAGTCACTTCTGCTCCATTCAAGTTATGCAAGCTCTGACTTAAGGCTTTTAAATAATTAAAAGTACAGCAGCGGAGATCATATGGCCTTTCGGGACCTGCAGTCATCCTTCCAGAATCCAATTTAAGTTGATTAACAACCTGCTGCAAACTCGTTTCTCATTTTGAGAGTCAGAATAACTGATGGAAGGAGCAGGATCGCAATCCATCATCAGCACCGTACAGTGGATCATTCATCACGCCGTGTTGATGTCCATCAATCATGTTCGTTTGAGATCACTTTGAACTAGTTTAATGTACTGTGAATACAATGTATTTATAAAGACAACCAGGAGTTCCATACTAAAAAAAATGGAAATAAATAAAATGAAAATACAGGAAAAATTTGTAAATAAACATTTAAATAGAAATATATATTTTTTAAAATCAGCTTTTATATTAAAGGTAAGCTTTCTGGAATGTGTTATCATGGAGAATTTGCTGCTTTTACTGTTTGTTTTTGTTATTTTTGACCTTGTCTAAAGACTTTTACAGCATTGATTGTAATATAAAAAATATATGTTTAAAATGAATAAAAATAAATACATTTAAATTTTTCTTTTTATTTCTACTTTTATTTTCAAATTAAAACCACTTAAGGTATTCCATATTTTCATGTATGCACAGAAAACTAACTTTGTCTATGTATTCAATATTATTGTATAAAATTTTAGAATAAAATGCAAAGATAATGACATTAACATGTTATTGCATTATCATTATTCAATTGATAATAATAAAAAGACTCATGTGGATGTAAATATAGCATCTTTTTAAACACATTGCTAAAACTGTACATGAAAAATGTAACTACTTTAAAATGAAATGTAAATTTTACCAAGCAATAATTATTTGAATATATATTAAAAATGAAATTTTAATCAGGAGTGAAATAGAGTGAAAGGTAAAGCCGCCTCATAAAGGTTATTATAAAATGTAATAGTATTAAAAGTAACATTAAATCTTTGGCAGTGAGTTGACTTCCATTAAACACACACACACATTGGAATTAAGTACTTAACAACGTTCCGGGAAAAACCTCTTGTTTGTGAGAAGCAGAGTTAAGTATGCAACAGATACGTTGTTGAATTATTTAATCAGTCCCAGTCTCCCCTCGCTAATCCCCGGAGTGTGTGGCTAAGTACTCCACCGAGGTATTTCATAACTTCAACACATTAACGTTTGAAGTAAATACGTTTGGATTGTTATGACATTTTTATTCACAGCGATGTGAGTCTTTTCGCTCATCCGGACGTGGCCAAGGTTGGAAAGAGATATGACTTTAATGTACTGGAGCTGTTGATCGAGGAGAAGATGTGAACATTAGTGTGGTTGGTTATTATCACTTGGCTCATTTCATCCCAGCCTGGCCTGGTTTGTATGGATCCAGATGTTTGGATCAGGGCAGTGGAACAACCTTATGCAACACGGTTCGTCAGAGAACGACCTGCAGGGCCGGTCAATGCTGGACTACAGCCCTAAACCGGTAGCTGGTAGGAAATAGAACTAAGTTTCCACCTGATGTTTAAAGCGATAGTTTACCCAAAACTTCTTTCTACTCACCCGTCTACCCATCTACCTTACCTTACCTACTGGAATTAATTGTTATCTGTTCCTTTTTAGAGTTATAGGCAATCATATATGTTGGCAACTTTATTCCTTGAAAAACTAGTTCCTGAACTAATTATCAATATAACTGTTAATACAACTGACTAGCTGAATTACTCTGGGTTCCATTTGTGTGGGTGGTTCACAAAAGAAGCTTTACTTAATTAATTTTTTTCTAAATTGTACATAGAATTTTCATGGGGGTCTCCTGCCCCACTTTGTGACCCCTTTTCCTTGACCTAATTTATTTCCCCTTCACTGTTGTCTACAGACTCATGTTAAAGCAATTTTGTTGAGCGGTTTGGAAGTCTAGAAGACATTAAGATCAGGCAGACACACACACACACAAACAGACCTTATATTGAATAGACAGTATATTCAATACTGTATACGTAGCGACCAGAAGTTGTCTTCTTCATCCTAAATAAGTCTATATTTTAAGTTTGTTTGTAGCTGAAGCTCTCAGTCAGTCTGATGTATTTCCTAATTAAACATTGCAAGATAGATTAGCAGCTAGCCTAGGGGCTTCCGCTAAAAACAATATTAAAATATGGACTTAAATAAATCTGTAAAAATTCTTAATGTCAGGTCTTCAAAACAAGATGTACACTACAGACGAGCATCATAAAGGTATTTGGATGTATTAAAGTCTGTCTTTTTGGACGAAGACAAGTGAGCACTGGTTGCTACATTAGCATGGACTCTCTTTATTGTCTATAACTCTAAAAAGACACGGATACCTCTGAAAATAATCCCAACCCTTAGTCAACATAATATTGTACAATATTTATCCTTCTTTTACTATAAACAATTGAGAGTACTGTAAACAAATCATCCACCTTATCTTGGTTATCCTAAAGCAGGCCTGAAGAATATCTCAGAAAACAGGTTTGACGTTGAGACGACGTTTGATGCGTAGCTCGAGGGTTGAAATGTTCTGCTCTTTATAGTTCAAAGACAAATTCCAATGCCTGACTGAGGTCAAGTCGAAAGATCGTTATTATCCCTGGAGGGAAACTTGTGGTAAAAACAACAGTAAAAGTACACAATGTGGCGACAACAATGACGCTAATGATTAGAAGAGTGAGGATGGAAGATGGGAGACATGGGACAACAACTCGGGACAACAATAAACATCAATCCATCAAGCAAACGTAGAAATTGCAACAATGCCACACTAGATTAGGAAATGGCAAAACCCACTGGAACCATATGGGATCATTTCATCAAAATTTAGGACACAAGGAACAGCTATGGTCAGATGCAAATTTTTCATTATTTCGTTTGGTGTATTTTGCTTGGAAATGTGTTCATTAAATGTTTGTCCTAACTTCACCTGTATGTGTGAGTTACTGATTAAAGAAAATCATCCCAATGCCGCTTACAAAAAAAAGAATCCTCGTCGGCATCAGAGTACCTCAGAGGTGTTGTATAACTTTCCTAGCACACAAAGTCACTGTGATGAGAAATTGGCACTCTTGCTGCTCATCCAACCAGACACACACACTTATGTACACACACAACACACTCTTTGTTATGGATGCTCGGCTGCACCACTACACAAACCGCAATGCATGTATTATACAACCAGTTTCCATCAAGGATCAGTGAAGGGTCACCGGATTAAACGTTAAAAGTCGTTCATAACAAGAGGCAGAAGTGTGATGTAATCCCTCTTCACGTCACCAGTGTCCACTGGTAACCTGTAAAGAAACCTGGAATGGAGAAATTGAGCCGGGATCTATTTTAGTCATATGTTTTGCTTTTGTCCTTCAGGGCACGACTGACCAGATGCCCTACAATTGACCCATTGAAGCGCAATGTCCTCATTAGTCATTAATGAACACTGTGACGTTCTTTCGGTTCATTCAATACTTTTCATAACCCGCTCAGTAGAGTAGGTGATATCATATATCCACGTATTCCTTCGGCCAAGTGTTGGTTTTCAAGTCTTCTTGAAGTCGATGGATACAGAAATGTGCTTGCTTAACTCTTGTGCTATCTTGGAGGGTAAAGGCGAACGACTTCCCTGGCTTTCTAGAAATAGCTACGCATGACCCTGAGGCAACACAAGGGATACCACAAACACATTAGTTTTCGGGGCCTTTGGGTCACTTTGACCCTGAGATAACACAAGGGTCGAGGCAAGTTCTTCTTGGAGAAGACACGTCAGTGCACTGTATATATCTGGTATCCAAGGAAAAGCAGGACAACTGGACTGAGTATAGTTTTTGGGTTTTTTTTCACAAATAATCCCAGAGGCTTCTACAGTTCCAAAACACTGTTCTGATGGGCTGGAGTATATTTTATCTTGCAAGTGGCGAGGCAGAGAACGATTTGAAAAAATTGGAATCAATATGTGGGTCGTAAAAACCCATGCTGATGGCTCTACTTGACCCCTAGAAAGATATATACCTTCCCCTCAGACCAGTCACTTGGAACTGAAGATGCCTACACAGTCCAGTTGCATCGCTTTTGATCTCTCTGGATAACCATGAGTGTGAACCTACAAGGACATTTACTGTACATCCAGTAGATTTTCCTAGGGTTAACTATTGCCTTTGTTTTGGTGGTTCTGAACCTATTTTTGTCATATGCAACCTGACAGAACAGGCAGTAAGAACCTGGTCAATAGTAAAAAGTAAGGCTTATGTTTTAGTACCAAAAACTGACCGTAATACTCCTGCAGCATAAACCATAGCCACCACCAAAATAGAACAATGACAATGTTTCATTATCTTAAAACTGTCCATGTCATGCTTCGATTTTATAGTTTTATTTTGTTGGTTTCTGGGGTTTATTTTGTTTCTTGTCTTTCCCTTGAAAGACGCAGGCACGTATAATCGAGTTCTTCAGCCATGCCCCGTTTTTCAGATACATTTTGAATTTATTATTGGACACGTTTTGGATTTATCAACTGGACATGTTTTGGATAATTTGTGCATTGACTGTCTTTCACTTTCGGTATCTTCTGTGTACTCAACCGTCAAAGTCTTTAGGGCACAGAGAAAAACACCAACAGCGACATTACCATCTTTTTGAGACACAGTTATTGACTTCTTACTATTTCATAGAACAGTTATTAGAGAGAAATCGAACATTTAAAATGTACATTCCAAAAAAAGTTCCATTGGTTTAGCAAATGTTTGAGGTGACAAAGGGATTCAACTCGACCGTTATCGGACTCCCCTCAAGTGACTGTTACTAAAAGGGTGAGTCAGTGTTGACAGTTTAAAGTGGTGCGGCGAGAAAAGCAATCAGTCTCGTGTTCGCTGTTCCCGTAAATCCATCTTCGCACGTGGGAAATGTTCCTTTGACAGATTAAAATAATCTGCTGTAAGGCATCAAATTGGGACGGAGTGACATGAGGGCAAAGAGGGTGACAAGATGGAAGCTTCTCAGAGAAAGTGACTCAACACTTTCAGGATCACACAGTAAGCCCCAAGTAGGTTCCCTTGTGGCTATTTACAGGTGATAATACCTGATATATTTAGACAGCAATGCTTTAAATCCCTCTGTCATAGGACACATGACCGATGGAGTTAAACCCTGGCGTGTCATCTTAATGCTATAATCGTTTTCTTGCAAATCTCATGCGGCCCAAAAAATTCAGTCTCCTGATTGAGTTTCCTGAAGAAATTACCTTTTTATATTCAGTGCATGAGTTGCTACACACCTTCTAGATCTGTATTTAGCTTGACCTGATGATAATCAGGTTAAAGATAGCCAGTGATCCGTGCATGCTCTTAGAGTGACCCACTGTACAGACAGTGTGAACTTAATCCCGAGGCTCCACTATCAGCATCCCTGCACAGATCATCTGTTGTCCCGCATGACGCTGCTGAACTGGACCTTGCAGAGTTGTTCATGGGTCAGTGAGGTCATCATGTGAGAACAGGACGGACCGTTTGTGTTCCTGATGCACACAAAAAAACACAGTTTCTTAGTTTAATGTCGACCTGGTGTTTCCTCCAGAAAACCAGGTCAGGGACAATGAAAATTGAAAGTAAGTAAGTAAGTGAGTAATAGTTATTTGTAAAGCGCCTTTGTAGACCATCAGTAGATTCTGATCCACAGACCTCATAGCCCGAGCTGGGGTGTAAGTCTGGATCAGATCCCTGATGGAAGGTGGAGCCTGACCATGAAAAGCTCAGAAAGCAAGAACCAGAATTTTAAAATTGATCCTGAAAGAAACTGGCAGCCAACGCGTTAGGGAGTTTTAAGGATCGGAGAAATCTGAGTTCTTCTACTAGAGCGGGTCAGAATTCTCACTGCAGAGTTTTGTATTAACTGCAGGCGAGACAGCTCTTGTTTAAACATGAAAATAAACTATTACAATAGTCTAAACGAGAAGACACAAACGCATGGATTACAAGCTCCAGATCATGTTATGACAACATTTTCCTAAGTTTAGAGATTTTTCTCAGTTGAAGGAAACAGTTTCTGGTCAGTTTTCTGCAGTGTTGAACTAGAGACATGTATTTGTCAAATACAACACCCAGGTTTCTCAGGCTCAGTTTGACAGGCTGACCTAAGTCACCCAAGTACTGACTCAACCCTGGAACCTTATCATCAGGAGCAATAACCAGAGTTTCAGTTTTGTCCACATTTTCCTGCAAAGTGTTTTCACTCAGCCATTGTTTGATTTTTAGCAAGCAATTGACTAAGCTGTTCAGAAAGAATTTTGAAATATTTTACCCCAGGCGAATCAAGTACAGCAAAAACAATAAAGGACCCAAAACAGAACCAAGTGTTGTTTCCCAGTCTTGTGTTGGGTACAGGACTGGCGGGTCAGGGCTATTATCTCTTGTCACGGTGTTGGACCTGATTTCTGTCATGTGTGATCCCACAGTAGCTTCTTCACATCGCCTTCATGTGTCAACACTGGTGGGTGTGCACATGTGGTTGTGTGAACATTTCCATAAACAAACAAGCTCCTTGGTATGACTAAACGTGTCGCCAGAGGGATCCTATGTAGCAAAGAATAAGCTTAACATTCAAAAGGTACATTTTTTAAAAGGCCCTTTATCAATAATCCAGTTGCTAAAGCAACCTTTATTAATCAAGTCTAAGCATTGGCTTTGTTTCCAGAGTGAGAAATCCTTCATTTGTTGTGCAGCTCAAGGATCAAAAACCCTGAGATATTTGCACACATTAATTAATGTGTTTAGTTAGTGCAACATGTTGGTAATAAGGAAGGTAACACTTACTTATCTAAGGCTCTTGGATTAGCTTACTAGAGTTTCATAACTTGTAAGTAAGTAAATATTTTTTTTATTTGTTAAGCACCTTTCGCAGACCAGGGTCACAAAGCGCTTAGATGTGTTTACCAAACTTGGTTTGATTCTGGTTGTTCCGGATTTAAAGCTCCATGAGGGTAATGGACATTTGCATTTGTGATGTAAAGCTACAACAGTGTGTTTACAAGTGTTACAACTGAACACTTAATATGGTTAATAGTTGTATCTTTGTACTTTTCTTACACTGCTAAGAGGAGTCCGGAGTAGAAGGAATAGGTGCAGATTTAAAATAGCAGTTTCTGTGTATTAGAAGTTCTCCAGTCATAGCTGTGACTATATATATTTCAGCTTGAAGTTCACCCTTTTTATCAAATCTCTCTCTCTCACTCTATTCAAAGAAAGTTATATTTCCTTATATGGATGCTTCACTTGAAAAAATAATAATAATAAAGATGCCCAATCACAGAGGCCCAGACATTTTTCAAATTATATTAATATTTTGTGTATAAATAATAATAAAATAAATACTAAATCATCATCACAATACAGCTAAAATAGTTATCTGTTAGAATCTACTTCAAAACTGAAACTCTGGTTATTGCTCCTGATGATAAGTTCCAGGGTTGAGTCAGTACTTGGGTGACTTAGGTCAGTTTGTCAAACTGAGCCTGAGAAACCTGGGTGCTGGATTTGACAAAAACATGTCTCTAGTTCAACACTGCAGAAAAATGAACAGAAACTGAGAAAAATCTCTAAACTTAAGTAAGTAAGTAAGTAAGTAATATTTATTTATATAGCGCTTTTCGAGACCAGTGTCACAAAGCGCTTAAACAATCAAAACAATACTCAAAAAAGTACATACTTTAAAGATCAAGATAATACTGAGAACAACACAGGAGTTCGAGAAAGTCAAGGAAAAGCCTGAACAAATAGAAACGTCTGAAGATGTTTCTTAAAGGAGTCAGTAGACAACAAGAAGGATCTGTCTCGCTTGCAGTTAATACAAAACTCTGCAGCGAAAGTTCTGACCCAATCTGGTAGAAGAACTCACATTTTCCAAATCCTTAAAACTCTTCACTGGCTTCCAGTTTCTTTCAGGATCAATTTTAAAATTCTGGTTCTTACTTTCAGAGTTTTATCATGGTCAGGCTCCTCCTTACATCAGGGATTTTTATTCAGCCTTATCCTTCCTAACATTTATTTAATAGACATTGCAAGCCCATATCGGGGCAATGGATTAAAACAAATTTTTTTTCACATTATCATGACTTGAGCACCGTACATTTTGAACACTGTGGCAAGGACTTCGAATATAGCCCAAGAACTACTCGCACTATTACACATTACCACAGCCAATAACGGGAAAGCAGTTTAGGATTATCTAAAGTTTGTGGTTAACTTTATGAAACGGATATCAGTTAAAAAGTTGGATTAGTCAAAAAACTGCAAACAAGGATGAGTTAAGAGTTGAAATCTATTTTAAAGATAAATAGGTTATCAATTAGACACATCAACGTGACCTCCTGTGTTGAGCTTTTGTTAAGGCTTTTTAAAAAAACGATTCATGACGTAAATGTTTTCGCTATCTGCAAAATGAATCCAATGGATCAAACACCGTGACGCGATCTTGTCTGAGGAGTTACTTAGCGTGATGGAAAACATACAAAACAAATAATTGTTTCGTGTGTGGTTCTTAAGCACGGGGACCATGACCGAGTAGGAATTCAAGCCAATGGGACATATAAAGTCACACCAGACAAGATGACATTTGTTCTTAATCCACATGCAAATTGTTTCGACCACAGTATCCTGCCATAAAAAACATTGTTTGAGCAGAAAATAGGCAGAAATAATCGTTTTCCTGTCGGTGGTAAACTTTTGTAAATCTTTTATTTCTACAATAATACTTGATTACAGGCTTGTTTATGAATAAAGTTATTACAGTTCAGGAATTAAAATACAATACATATGTATTTTAATAACAATTCTAAAAGGCAAAGATCTAAATATAGATGAAGACTTATTTTTTATCTTAATAGTTCTATACCATTTGTTTGTAGCACTTCAAATGTCATTTTACAAGTCAAATTGGGAGTAGAATTTTGGAGCTTACTCACACAACCCAGTAGAAATTAAGGTAACAAATATATTCCATCAGTATTGAATAACCACCAAATGAATACAACTTAATTGACAAGCTATTGACCTTTAGAGACAATCAGTACTGAGGTATTTGGATGTTTTTAAGTGTTTTTGGACGAAGATGATTACTCCAAAAATGATCCCAACCCTTAGTCGACATTAGGGTGAGTAGAAATCGGGTGAAATTTAATTTTGGGTGAACTATCATTTTAACGAGGGTCCAGAAAAGATAATAAATTAAATCATATATCTTGTCAACCGAGGCACCGTTATAACTCTTAACAAACGGGTACTTTCCTGTGGTTTCCTTCCACGATACACATTACATCAAAGGACTTATAATGCATCAGAGGTGTTAGGTTTGGACTAGAGACCCAAATGCAGATGCAAACAAGCAAACAACAGACAAAAAACAGAAATAATCCAAAAATGCTTAATTGCAATAGTTCATAGATAATAATAAAAAGATCTTAAGTGTCCACATCACGGTTCAAAGGAAACTCAAAGCGCACCACTAGTCAGGAGGAGAAAAAACACGAGGAGACAGGAAGTGACGATTAAAATCTGGCGCCTGTTGCTGCAGGTGATGCGGGTTTAAGTTCTGCTGCTGAGGTGGTGATTGCGTGATGAGCTGCAGCTGCTGTGTGAGAGCAACAGGGGCAAAAAAGAAAACGACAAAAAAGTTTCAAAATAAAATCGTGAGACATGACAAAAGGTACTGTATACCATGTTTTGGGGTGTTTATTCAAGGTCATAAATATGTTTATCGGAGGTCATAAATATATAAAATGTATAGCAAATCCAATATTTCAGGATTCGTGATAGTCCTTGGAGACGATAAACATTTTGATAATTTAACAGTCTTTAACTAATCTCACAATTAAAGTCGGACATTATTGTCATTATCGCCATGAGACGCTTAACTATTCCAAAGCGAACAACGTGACTACGAAACTGACACAGAAAAAAAAAGTGCGTAAGAAAACTTAATCCTTAACAAAAGGTCAGAGCCGAGGTTTAACACTGAACACTAATCGATTTGTGGACGGTCAGAGTCTTTTGAGGACAAACCGTCATCGGCATCGTGCAAACCAGCCAGTGTTTACAACTGCTGATCGAGGTCAAATTTTTGGAAATTTTATGTTTTTAAAAGCCATACTGAGGTTTCAGAAAATCAAGTCCGTTACACATTCCCGAAAGATTGAGGTCTATTCTGTTCCAGGCAGACTCGAGTCCAAGACCGACGCCGTCCAGTCTGGTCCAGGATCAAAAGACTCAACACACCATGGATGAACAAAGTTGTCAAAAGCATTCATGAAACTTCAGTGGTCCATGTCCACATCGTGGTTCACTTTCCAAAGTGTTGGTGTTTCGCAGATTGCTTTTCTTTTTAGACAGGGTACTACATATTTACAACTACCATGATGCCTTGCACGCTGCTTTATTTAGTGATGGCTGATTGGCCGCCACAATGTTGTATCGGAATTGTCTATGTCGCTGTCAAAAGTGATCCACAACAAGGATCAGGGTTCTCGCCAGCACCATTCCCTACGCTGTGATTTTGATTCCCTCTGGTGTGTTTTTAAAAATACATTTTCGTTTGCGGCGTGTGACGTCATCACGTAGGAAATTCACGGACCGAAATGACAGGATGGACAGACATGTGCTGTTACTCAAATCGCATACTTCTCTTAGTGCACTGGCGGTAAGTATGCATCAGAATAGTGTAGTACTAACTAGTAACAAATTCTCGACAGATAGTATGTGTCAAATCAAACACTGCAGCTACAAACTAACCGCAAATGATGCGACAACTTCTTCTTCTACTACTATTTAACGATGATTTCAACCAGCGGTAGGAACACTATCGCCACCTGCTGGCAGCATGTTTTGTTTGGATCAAGAAATATGAGAAACTTTTGTCCAAAAAACTTGTGAGATATTTACACCGGTATCAGCACCGAAGACGTGTCATCCTCCTACTGCTGGCTGAAAATGCCCCTGTAAGTATATATATATATATATATATATATATATATATATATATGACGTAACTTACGTTTACAACGGCAATATCACTAAGATGGCTGTCGTTTAGGGTAGAAAGTGTCCATACTCAGTTTTGTGGGCGTTTTAGTGACATTTAGTGTGCATGGTGCACTACATTTCACATACTAATAATTGAAAGGCACTTATGCACTAAAAATACTAAGTTTATGTACGCAAGTATGCGATTTGAGACACAGCTATGGAACTAACAGCGGACCTTTTCAGCAGAGCAAGCCTGCTGTGGCTAGCTAGCCCACTGCATATGCAAAAACACTTTCTTGGAGTTTTGCAATGTGTTACAAACACACATTGTAGACACTATAATGTATTTACAAAGCATAATACGTGATGTAACGATGGCTGTAATACTGTATTAAAATTCTATGTTTATGTCGCTACGTCAAAAGGGATTTATAGATGTGATTGGTTGGCTGGGCGGCAAAGCATTTCGGGAGGTGTTCGGAGAAGGTTGTTATGTTAGATGTTGAGTTTACATGTTCAAATAAATGTTGTTGAAGAATGAAATGGTCAGGACTTTGCCCATTTCGTTTAACATGGTTATTTCAAAACGTAACCCCTTACGATGAACCAGGGACCTCGGTTTTACCAACGGTGAGCTTTTGCAAACAACTATTCCTAACAACACTTGTGGCAACAGGACCAGAAATGTGACTTGTTGACGTTCTTTTCCTCCGACAAATCTTCCAAAACTCGACCATGACTGTAAGTAAGTGCGCAAGGTTCTGTTCTGGGTCCTTTATTGTTTTTTGCTGTACTTGATTCCCCTCGGTAAAATCATTCAGAGTTTTCCTGATGTTTCTTATCACAGTTTTGCTGATGACATCCAGCCCTACTGCTCTTTTGATCCAACTGAGCAAACTGTGGACAAACCACACACTGAGAATTGTTTTTTTTTCCGCCCAGTATTCCCTCGGGGAGCAGATACTGGCGAGCAGAGGTGTCTATATATGTGGTCTTTGTGTTCCTCAGGTGGTTTCCGTGTCATGGAGACCAGGATCCCTGCGGTGGGACACCCCTTGTTCCCAGCTCCTGTAACCAGACACCTGCTTTTGTTCAGCTGGAAACTCTCCAGGTGGATAAAAAAGAAACAGATAAGGGTGGAGGTGTGTGACGTGGGGAGGGAAGTGGAGGATAGGAAGGGAAGGTCGCGTCATCTTCGGTCTGGTCTCGGGGACACTGGCAAGACGGGTCCGGAGCAGAAGGAATAAGTGCAGTTATTTGCTTTTTTTTTTGAAGTGATTCCTTGTTAGGTCGAAGGAGGAGGAGAAGGAGGAAGGTATTTAAATTCAGTCCATCCTTCTCATGCGTTTAATCACCTGGACGCTCGACAGCATTCATTGATCATAAAACTGATCACTCGAGGAGACATGAAGACGGGAAAGAAATCCTTCATAGGTAGGTTTTTTTTATTTTAGTGTTTTTTTTGTTGTTGTTGTTGTTTTTTTTGTGGAGTCATGCTTCACTGCAGCTCAGCTGAGCACAAACGTCCTCCAGGATTTGCAACAAAAAAAAAAGCCCTCATCATCTCAGACCCTCGTCATCCATCTATGCTCCGAGTGCGTCTCAACTCTTTGCTTTTCATTCACATTCTCTCTGTGACGTCGCTGCGTTTCCGACGATTACATAAGTCGCAGTAGAGCGTAGAGGTTGACAGACGTGCAGCCCTTTGTTACGCCGTCATCCGCTTGATTCTCTTTATCAAACAATCTTGAGTCTATACATCAGCCCGACCGAATGTTAACACGTTATCTGTTAAGATTTCTACTTTATACGCATATAGCATTTAGCATCACTGCAGCTAGCTAGCTCATATTTGCACACATACAAGTTTCATATTAACTAAAACTATTTTGTTTTGTAGAAAAGAAGCTCATTTGAAAAGCCATTTAAATATTGAGAATGTATTCTTATTTTCAAAAGCAAAATAGTGAGAAAAAAAAGAGGTTGCACGGCTATTCAGTAAAGCTAGCTTTTTGTGGTTAGCTAGCCCACTGCAAATACAGACATTCAAATGCATTTATAAATCTCTATATGTGATGTAATGATGCTTTATAAACATATATTTAAACTTGAAATAATGTTTATAAACTATTACAGGTGTTGGAGATATTTCTTTAAAAAGAAAACGGTGTCTATAATCTTTTGTTAATAAGGCAAAGGTGTATACTGTGTATTTGAGTTTCACTACAGTAATACATTTTCCAATTGATTTCGTATTCTAACTAATCTGGTTTAAGACCCAAATAACAGACACATAATTATGGTTTAGTTTCACAAATAAAATAATGTAACAGTATACGATAATCTGAAGAGCTTTTAGTAAAGTCAACACTGTATTCGGTTAATTTGAATGATTTTTTTCTGAATGTTATATTATATTATTTGTATATTACGTTGCAATTACCAGACAATTTTTTTTCCTCTTTACTTTAATCTGTTTATGTTCACCGCGTATAATTCTTAACAAATCTTGTCGTACGTCGAGATACATAATTATAAAATATTACAAATGTATTTTAATGGCTTATGAATGTGTAGATGATAATAAAGGACTTTAATGAAAATATACTTTTTTTATTTAAAAAAAAAAACATTTACAGAATTCGACTTAAATATATTATTACATATTTATATCACGTATAAAACTATTAATATACTTGTACATATGTATAATTTTTACATTAAAAGCTAATAATAATATCAATTATAACTACAACTACAACAATGATAATAATAAAGGTTTTTCTCTAAATTAAAGTATTCACTGCTCACATGAAAAGAGAATAAAAGTATTTCTAATAAACGGACAAACTGAGGTTTGGTTGCAGATTGAGGTCGGAACCAATTCCTTCTTCCTGGTTTGGTTTCCTTCCAACCACAACGATCTTATTTAAACGCTCATGATGACAATCCTCATGTGGTTTTTACGCCGCATTAGCACAGCTGTTAGCTTCAAACAAACAACAACAACAACAATAACAACCAGTGCATCCAATCTTTTCTGTGTGTCATTTAAAAAAGACAGTTGATCACGTGTGGAGTCTGTCCTCATGGATTGTCAGGTCAAGAAGAAAGAAGAAGTTGATTTTATTCACATTATTTGTCGACTCTCTTTTTCTCTCTTTCTCTTTAATTTTCTTGTTGGCTTGCTGGAACTGACTGATATATAATAGCAATAATAATAATAGATACATTTGACAAAGATTATTTTTTAAATGAATTGTATTCATTTATTTATTGTTGTTGAATTGATTCTCTAAGACTAATTATACTAATTTTGGTTCAATCTATCTGGTCTTAGCTGGTTGTGAAAATGTTACTAGTGGGTCCTTTCTTACCGTTGGATGATTGGTTATTTCCTTCATGATCTGTACGTTGAATCCAGATTTTTTTATTTTGTGTGACAATTTTTGTCTGCAGAGGCAGAACAGCTCGCTCACAAACTGTGTGTTGAATTGATATGAACCATGATTAGCTCGGTACTCGGTTGGTTTTGTCTGATCCTGAAAGAAACCGGCAGCCAATGCAGAGTTTTAAGGATCAGGGGAAATGTGAGTCCTCCTACTAGAGCGACACAGCTGTTTTATACCAATATTTATGTATAGAATTCAAAAGTCAACAAACTCAAAACATATTTAATTTAGAACATTTATTTTTGAATAATTTAAATTAAAAGATCAAACTTTATGGATACAAATAACTCATTAGATAATTATTCGATTTATTTTATTTTATTTTATTATTTTACAGAAACAAAAAAAAAATTAAACGTTTCAATATTAACATTATTAAATCCCTTTTTTTTTTTAATTAAATGCTTTAAAAACATAATTTCAATTAAAAACGATTCAACATTTTAAAACGATTATTAAGATTTCCGTTGATGGTTTGTGAGTGTCCGTGAGAGACTGAACATGGAAAAAAAAGAAGGTGAAAATGTCATTGTGGCCAGAAGGGCCCGAACACGTGGGTGTCTCAACAGGGCTGTGATCTTTTTCGGGCTCCGCCAATCAACCTGGCTCGGCAGTGGAGGGTAGCGAGCGCCTCATTAGTCGCCCGTCGCCCCTGCTGGCTCCACAGTTGGCTCTTTGTGACTCACTCACGGTCGGCTGCTTCCCGAAATTCAACTGTAATCAAACAATTTTCAAATATAGTCAATCAATTATCAACTTTAATCAAACATTTTTTAACTATAATCAAACAATTACAACTATAATTAAACAATTTTCAACTTTACTATATCAATTTTCAACTATAATCAAAACAAAATTCAAGTGTAATCAAACAATTTTCAAATATAGTCAATCAATTATCAACTTTAATCAATCAATTTTCAACTATAATCAAACAATTTTCAAGTATACAGGTAATTAAACAATTATCAACTATAATCAAACAATTTTAAAGTATAATCAAACAATTATCAACTATAATCAAACAATTTTCAATTATAACCAAACAATTTGAAACTGTAATCAAACAATTTTCAACTATAATCAAACAATTTACAACTATAATCAAACAATTTTCAACTATAATCAAACAATTTTCAACTATAATCAAACAATTTTCAACTATAATCAAACCATTTTTAAATTTAATCAAACAATTTTCAACTATAATCAAACAATTTTCATCTTTAATCAAACAATTTTCAACTATAATCAAACAATTTTCAAATTTAATCAAACAATTTTCAACTATAATCAAACAATTTTCAAATGTAATCAAACAATTTTCAACTTTAATCAAACCATTTTAACTGTAATTAAATTTAAATTTAAATAATTATTCATCTCAAGAGAATTCAATCATTCCATGATGTATCCTCAGTGTATTTTTTCCTGCTAAATAAGCTTCTTCTTCGTCAGGCGCAGCACGTGATGCGACACAAGACGTGCAGCAAGAGTTGAAGTCAGTGCAGCGAGCTGCGGGTCATGCTGCATGCGAGGGATGATGATGATTGAAACCATGTGAGGCTTGAATCTTATGATGCATGTGTTTCTGAATCTTATCATTGTGACGGTCGGTCTTCTCACTGGTGCTCATGTGACTGGATGCAGTCACGGAAGCAGGAGAGTGGAAATCCATTAATTCAAGGTTGCAGGGATGTTAAACACGCACAGATATCAAATTAAGGATTGAATTGAAGGTTTGTTTTATTTGCAGTTTAGTGCTTTTATTTTCAATGTGTGAGGTTTCAGATTGTTTTTAGGCTTTAACCACATCAACCACCGTTTCATTTGTTATCTTATCTTTTACACGTTTTAAGTTTTTAAATAAACCTGCAACTGATACTTTTTTATTATTATTTACATATGATGGAAGCATATTTAACTACTATAAAACCTTTTTTCCTAACGTTAACCAAATTTTTGAACTGTAATCAAACAATTTTCAACTATAATCAAACTTTTCTCAACTGAAATCAAACAATTTCAACTTTAATTAAACAATTTTCAACTATAATCAAAAAATGTTCAACTACATTCAACAATTTTTAACTATAATCAACAATTTAAACTATAATCAAACAATATTCAACTATAATTAAACAATTTTTAACTGTAATCAAACTGTTTTCAACTATAATCAAACTGTTTTCATTTGGAATCAAACAATTTTCAACTATAATCAAACAATTTAAACTATAATCAAACAATTGTCAACTGTATTAAAACAATTTTCAACTGTATTAAAACAATTTTCAATGATAATTAAACAATTTTCAACTATAATCAAACATTTTCAACTATAATCGAACAATTTTCAACTGTATTTAAACATTTTTCAACTATAATCAAACATTTACCAACTATAATGAAACAATTTCCAACTATAATCAAACAATTTTCAACTATAATCAAACAATTTTCAACTATAATCAAACAATTTTCAACTATAATCCAACAATTTTCAACTATAATCAAACAATTTTCAATGATAATTAAACAATTTTCAACTATAATCAAACATTTTCAACTAAAATCAAACAATTTTCAACTGTAATCAAACAATTTTCAACTATAATCAAACTATTTTCAACTGTATTTAAACATTTTTCAACTATAATCAAACATTTACCAACTATAATGAAACAATTTCCAACTATAATCAAAACATTTTCAACTGTAATCAAACAATTTTCAACTATAATCCAACAATTTTCAACTATAATCCAACAATTTTCAACTATAATCAAACAATTTTAAACTATAATCCAACAATTATCAACTATATTCAAACAATTTCAATTGTATTCAACTTTATTAAATGTATTTTGAACTGACAAGATGTTTTTGGAGAGCAAAAGGGGGAAGAACAGTTCTTATTATTTCTTCCCCTTATTCATACTTTTCTACTTCACTAAACAGGTTACTATAGCAAAAAGAAAAAGAAAACCAGAGAAGATTGTGTAAATCCACTCGTTTATATTGTCGTCATTAAGCTACTCTTGAACGACCTAGAGAGTGAGATCATGAGGTCTGAAGAACACCTGAGTAAAGTGTCACACGATGAGATGTTTAAGGTTACAGCAGAAACTAGTGTCACTGGAGCCGCACCTTGTCCTTCCTGTTCCGTCACTCTGACATATTTCTCTCTTTCAAACCGTCTTTCAAAGCCACCGTTCCGTGACGACTCACTTCCTTTCCATGTCTATCACATGTCAGAACAAAAAAGTCCCCCCAAAAGAAGGTTTCGACTTGAGGGGGTTTTCAGCGACCGCTTGTGTTGATCTGAAAGGTCACCAGGGATTAATGGACCATTGTTGAAGGTTAATGGACTTTTGTTGAAGGATCCTTATCTGAGACTTCATTGATCCTGAAGACACAGTTCTATCCTCTTTGATCTATTTTAAGAACCAAGTTCCTCTTGACTTTCACTGGAAGGTAACTTTTGTAAAACTAATTATTTTAAGTTATTAAATGTTTGTTTTTTTTTATAACCGACTTAACAATACATCTCTTTCATCTACATATAAACTGGCCAAAGTAGAACATGTAGAAAATGTTTTGACTTGTTTTATTTGTTATTAATATACTACTTCTATTAAGTATTTTTGTTTCAGGACTTTCCTCCTCTTTTTCTGTATTTTTTCTACTTTTGAGTATTTTTTGGCTCTCAAAATAATTCATAGTATTTTTAGTTTATGTATACTTTTTTACATTTGAGTGAATATTTTACCTAGATAAAGATATTTAATTAATATATGTATATACTGTATATATATTTATTTATTATCTGTTAAGAAAATTCTGACCTGCTCTAGTAGAAGAACTCACATTTCCCCGATCAATAAAGCTCTGCATTGGCTGCCAATTTCTTTCTGTATACATTTTAAAATTCTGGTTCTAGGAAAATGGTGTCACAACACGATTTCGATCTTATAATCCATGTGTTTGTGTCTTCTCGTTTAGACTATTAACAGTTTATTTTTGTGTCTTAACAAGAAGTAACTGTCTCGCCTGCAGTTGATACAAAACTCTGCAGCGAGAATTCTGACCTGCTCTAGTAGAAGAACTTACATTTCTCCGATCCTTAAAACTCTTCATTGGCTGCCAGTTTCTTTCAGGATCAACTTTAAAATTCTGGTTCTTACTTTCAGATCTATTCATGGTCAGACCTTCCATCAGTGATCTGATCCAGACTTACACCCCAGCTCGGGCTCTGAGGTCTGTGGATCAGAATCTACTGATGGTTCCTGAACATGCTTCAGGACCAGAGGAGAGAAATCCTTCCAGACTGTTGCTCCTAAGCTTTTGAACGATCTTCCTCAACAGTATTTTTGTTTTGAGCCTTGAGTTTGACATGTGCTCGATTCATACTGTGCAATGAAGCTGCACAAATGAAGTATATAATGTCGGAACAGTTCCTCCGTGGTCGTGTGAACCTTGTGTAACGGAAAGTTCTCGCTCTCAGGACCTCCTCGCTCCCCAGGACCACCATCTGTGCCGCCGTTATGCAACTTAGAGGGTTAGTGGACCACGACTGTGGCAGCTGGTCTGATCTGCACTTAAGCTTAAACGCGCCCGTCATAACGTCGTCGCTGACTTCTGTGAATTTATGTAAGTGTGTCACGGATGACCTTGACCTTGTGGGGTTGATGGTCATCTTCTTGTTGACAGGTAGCTCTGGCGTCAACGAGCCAAGCTACCGATTTATTTATCTGTTGTGTGTTTTATGGTGGTTGAATCTTGAGACCTCGGCTCCAGTGATGTCATCTGTAGGCTTTCATGTTTCTTTAAGAAAACAGTGCCTTTGTAATTGCCGTCACGTGTGACTTTTCCTGCACTATTTTGTACATTTTTTTGTATATTATTCTAGTTTGTGTAAAGATGGATCAACTATTTTAATATAAATTAGGATTAAATTACATTTATTTTATTATTCAATTCACTGCACAATTATTTTGAGAAAAAAACAAATACTTACAAAAAGGACAAATAAAAAAAGAGAAAAAAATACCACCCTTTGTGTTATTTCAGGGTCAAGGTGACCCAAATGCCCGAAGAAAATATGTTTGTGGTATCCCTTGTGCCGCCTTTTGTTTAAGGTGAACTCCAAGTGTCTTTATTGAAGCGACAGAGACAACACAAGGGATACCACAAACACATTTGTTTTCAGACCTTCGGGTCACCTTGACCCAGCGATAACACAAGGGTAACAAAGCCTAGAATAATAATTAAAAAAATTAAAAAAAAACATGTTATTTGTGTTGTTATATGTTAGCATGAATAAATAAACACAAAATAAAATCATTAATTAGCTTTCAGAGGAATACTATACACTATCATACTTTGACCTCACGTGGGCCACCTGAACACAGTCAAAGGGCCTTATGAAGCCCCCGGGCCACACTTGCCTTAGATCTTCTCCAAGGTTTTTTTTCAATGTTGCTATCGCTCGGAATGACTCGTGGAAAATGGATCCAAATACTGATTCATTGATCATCTCTTTATTACCCACGATGCACATCCATAAAGCCTTGACCTCCCGTGACCTTGTCTGCAGTCGAACAATGTTGTTTTGTTTTTTTTTCTATTTTTTAAAAACCCCTTAGAAACTGAGCGGAGGTGGTTGAGATGACATCAGTCTTGGAATTTTTCCACTACACTGAGGGTCTCCTTCTCTTCTTCTCTCCCACCTCTTCCTCCTCCTCCTCCTCCTCCTCCTCCTCTGCGGTGGGAGAGTCACCATCAACCCACCTCCTGCAGGCGTCGGAATCCCGTGACGTCACGCCCTGGCGCGTTGCCTCGGTTACAGTTGACGTAAAATAGAAAAAAAAAGAAAGAAAGTGGGCGTGTTTTCCGGGAACCACGTGGTCCGTATATAAGGCAAAAGCCCAGAGCGAGTCGTGAGTTCTTCTGGCAGAGAGAGCTCAGTGGATTCTGCGTCAGAATCATCATCTCTTTGGACTTTGTTTGTGTTTTTGAAATTCATCTGAGTTTTATGTCCGCGTCTGGATTATCTCTCGACATGGCCGTGACCGAGGCTGGATGTGACCTCACTTACTGCAAGATGAGGGGGATTGTAACCGTACTTACCGGTGAATATAACGTTTATTATAACTGCATTTTTTTTTTTTTACCTATTTAAGAATTTTTTTTAAATAATAAACACGGCGTTTAATTGAAGTTTTTTTTTGTTCTGGATAATATTTGTTATTGAAAAGTGCGTGTTTGCAGAGAATGAATGAGTTGACCCGAGACGTTGCGTAACCCCATAAGCCTGCAGCATTAACAGGTTTTTTTTATGTCCTGTAACAGGACGTTTTTTTTTTTTGTAAGTGACCCAGTGCAGATTAACGCTACAACATCTTTTATTTTGTAACATTTCAAACGAGTTGACCTGTGTGTTCTCTTTATTTAACGTTCAATTTGTGCAGTAATTCACCTGCAATAACACTGTAAGGAACATTTTCCATATGTATATCTACACCTTTTTCAGATAAAAGGTATATATTTCAAGATTTTTAAAGATTTTTTCTCTACCTATGTATATTTGAGTAATCTAGACTTTTACCTTAAATGTCTTCGACGATGTAACTGCAACTGAAAATCTAACGTATGGTGAATTTTAGTCAAGTATTTATGTTTTTCGATCTCATTTTTCATTCCCAGCTTTCATCAAGGAGAGGAAGATGGGGCTGAATGACTTCATCCAGAAGCTGGTGTCAACCCCACATATCTGCCAACAGTAAGTTCTCACCTTTATTATTATTATGATTAGATTTAGAGATTTATATTTTCCTTTATTAGTCTCACAAGGGGAATTTTCCGCAGCATCAGGGGAAAACAAGAACACAATAACCAAGGCACACACAAAAATTGAAAAAAATAAAAGGTTGATTAAAATACTTCAATAAGAATACAATATAAATACATTCTAGATTATTATTATTATGTCCTATATATATTTGAAGAAACATTATAAAAGAGAGGTCACTTCCTGGCCTGTTTTCGGTTCTAATCTCCGGCCCATTCACGACTACGGGTCCAATCCAATCAGCGATCTTGGACATCCTGTGAGAAAACCCTAATCCGGAGTAAGAATAGGGCTTTCATGACGAACCGCTGCACAGTAACTGCCTAATCACCTTCGCAACAAATCCTCTCCGTCCCCTAGACGAGGATAAACTGGTAATTGAATTATTACACGATACACCAACAAGGACGGGTGTCGTGTCCTGGACTCCCAGCAGGGACCGTGGAAAAAAAAAGAAAAAGAAGCTGGATCATCCAGATGCTCCCGACGAAGATCTGAGTCCCACCGAGGCTTCTTCTCAGAGTGGGTCAGCCAACCTTAAGCTTTTCCCAGACAGACTAATCATCCTTGACCTCGCAGGATACTTCCCACCGCCGCCGTGTTAGAAACACCCTTGAAGTTTTTATGCATTTTTTTTAGAGGAGGATGATACAGCAACGATGTAATTCCTTAGAGAACTGATACATTTTTCCAGAAAATAAAGTTTATTTTTTCATATAAAAGAGAAACTAAAGCCGCCTTGTAATCTTAACTTTTCCAAAACCAAATAAAATTGAACGTATTTTAATTATTTATTTACTACAATTACTTGGTTTTCTAATTATAGAGACAGTTTACAGAAAATATAAGTTTTTTGAAGAAGAAATATTGTTGTTTATTTGAAAATGTTTTTTAAATTCCATGTTTTTTTAATATTTCAAAATATCTCTAAGTATACTCCATTATAGAAATTATATTTCAACAATCCACTTGTCAATTATTTAATAATTATTTCCCGCCTCTTTTTAAAAGAAAATACACTAAACAAAACCTTCAAAAATGTATGTTTAAGGTGTAATTTCTATTTGTCATTTTAATTTTGTTTCCATTTCTTTTTTTCATTTTAATTGTTTGATTAAATCATATTCATTCATTAAATCATATTTATTTATTCAAACAACTAAAAACTATATTCCATTTTCTGATTCTCCCCCCTTTATTTTAAGTTTAATTTCTTTTAAAATCTATGTTGTTTTTTTCATTATATTGTGTCTAAAAAGGTCCTTTTTGTGTGTTTTGATCATAATAATAAGTTGGATTATTTTAAATTCCTAGATCGTTATCACAATTTAATTTCTTTCTTATTTAAATATACATTTTCCAAAACGTTTATTCAATTGTATTGGCAATCTTCGGAATCAAAATATTATTAAGTCTGATAAATTTGTAATTCTTGTATTTATATGTATATATATATATGTATATACTGTGTTTTTAGGGAAAAACTAGTATATACAGTATATATCACTCTTAAAACTCTGGCAAAACTTCATTAAGTTGTTATTTTTGCAGGCTTTTGGCATATTTCTTTTCAATAAACCGACTCTTGTTTCTTTCAGCGTTGAAGTCAACAACTTCCTAAAGATCGATGAGAACCAGAACGAGGCGATCGAGGAGGATTTCCTTCCCGGAAGACCTGTAAGCACGAAGATATTTTATGTTATTTACTTTTTCCAAGTATGTTATTCACAAAACGCTCCAATCTTCTCCCTTCCAGAGGTGCCTGACTTCACAGAGTTCCCTGGCTGAAGAGATTCAGTAAGTAAAAAAGCAGGTCAAGTTTTCTGAACTTTTTGTTCGATAACTAAACAAAAACAAACATCTTTCTCCCGCAGGATCAAACCGTGTGATTTTGACTACTTGAAAATAATCGGCAAAGGTAGTTTTGGAAAGGTGAGCCTCTCTTTGTTTTAACTCTTGGCAACGATTTCTCCTCTTCTTTTTTTTTGACACAGATACTAATGTTTGTTTGTTTTTAAACAGGTTCTGCTGGCTCGACACAAGGAGTCGACCAAATATTATGCTGTCAAGGTGCTACAGAAGAAGATCATATTGAAGAAGAAAGAGGTAAATGGGACGATTTGACTGGAACTGATACATCAAAAGTGCTAAGATAATTAGCAAGCTAGCTTAGATTAGCGCTGACCTTTTAAGAACCGGATTTAATTGTATTTGATTAAACTTTAAGCATAAAAGATGTATTAAAAAAAACAATTGCATAACATTATATAATTTGTCCTTGATTTGTTGTTGATATTTTTGCATCTAAAGTGCTACAGTTTTAGCTTCGTTGTTAGCATGTATAGTTATATTCCTTTTTATTGGTGGTAAAATAAATGAAAAAATTATTGAAAAATAAATGTTGTTTATATTTCATCAAAAGCATATCATGGCATAATTTCACGGCCCTCTTCCGGTTCCGAGTAAAACTGATCAAAATCAAGATCGAAATATAACTTTTAATATATGCCTTTTTTTAGGACTTTTCTCCTCTATTTTGAGTATTTTGTTTTTGGGAGTATTTCTTTGCTCTCTAAATAAAAGTTATATTTATTTTAAATAACAATAAGAAGCATATAAAACCCAACCCAACCCAATATTTCTTTATTCGTTTTTACCATAATATTTTGGCTCCTGTCTTATAATGTGTCTTCATAATGTGACCCCTGAGGAAATTCAATTGCCTACTTTTAAAAAATTAGGATTTATTGCCGTTACAATCTCTTCTTGCTACAAAACAACATGTCCAAGTACTCGATAATGGTCACCCCAAATACAGTATTTAAATGACAATCGCAGTTACTTAAAAAGGCCTTGGGTTTAAAATATGATCAATTATTGAAAGAGAAATCTTATGTTTCAGCAAAAGCATATCATGGCGGAGCGCAGCGTTCTGATGAAGAACATCAAACATCCCTTCCTGGTCGGGCTGCACTACTCATTCCAGACCACCGACAAACTCTACTTCGTGCTCGACTACGTCAACGGAGGAGAGGTAAAAAGAACACCTTTCTTTTTTTTTAAATCACTTATCTCTTGAGTCAAGTGCTTCATGGATCTTTGATTTTTTTTTCCCCCCGCAGCTCTTCTACCATCTCCAGCGAGAGAGGATCTTCCTGGAGCCCAGGGCGAGGTTCTACTCCGCAGAAATCGCCAGCGCGCTCGGCTACCTTCACTCTCTGCACATCGTGTACAGGTGAGAATAATGGCTGATAGATAGATAGATCATCATCGGGAAATTGGTTTTCCAGCACACAGCAACACAGACGATATATTCATAAAACAAGAACAAAGTGCAATAAAAAGAACAAAGTGCAAGATGAAAAAGTATTAGGTACAAAGATTAACATGGAATAGAATCATCTTTTCACTTCGCTCCTGCCCCCAAACTCAGAATTAAACAATCTAATAGCACGAGGAATGAATGAGTCCCTGAGTCTATTAGTGTTGCATCTGTGACTCCTTGATAGAGACAATTTGGTAAATATACCATTAGATAGATCTTCATCGGGAAATTGGTTTTCAAGATCAACGCAACACAGACGATAGAGTCATAAAAACAAGAACAAGAACAAAGTGCAATACAATGAACAAAGTGCAAGATGACAAAATCGAATTATTTAGAACAGAGATTAAGGAAAAAGAACACAAAGATTAACATGGAATAGAATCATCTTTTCACTCTGCTACTGCCCCCAAACTCAGAATTAAACAATCTAACAGCACGAGGAATGAATGAGTCCCTGAGTCTATTAGTGTTGCATATGCTAAACTTGATAGAGACAGTTTGGTAAATATACCATTTGGTCGGCACCGCTGGTCTACAGCAAACATTTCATTCATTTGTTTTTACTCTACAGGGACTTGAAGCCGGAAAACATCCTGTTGGACTCACAGGGCCACATTGTCCTCACGGATTTTGGACTCTGCAAGGAGGGTCTGGAACCCAACGGAACCACGTCAACATTCTGCGGCACACCTGAGGTATATATCATGTTTAAAATAACCTTATTAATAGTAATGTCAGTAACTATATACTTCTAGAAGTTTTGAGACGACAGGTTGTTTAAAGACGATGTTATCTTCGCAGTATTTGGCGCCGGAGGTTCTGCAGAAGCAGGCGTACGATCGCTCGGTGGACTGGTGGTGTCTCGGGTCGGTCCTCTACGAGATGCTCTATGGACTTGTAAGTCAACAACTCTCTGCTTTCTTTTTTTAAAGGAGGAGTTTCTCAACTGCTGTTTTTTTTTCGTCCTCCAGCCTCCGTTCTACAGTCGCAACACAGCAGAGATGTACAACAACATACTACACAAAGCTCCGGTCCTCAAACCGAACGTGTCCAATTCGGGCCGCGAGCTGCTGGAGGGTCTCCTGCAGAAGGACCGCAACAAGCGGCTGGGATACAAGGACGACTTTGTAAGTTTGTGACTCGAATAATTCACGGAAAAGGATAATAATAATAATAATCCAGTGCTAACGTTTCCTGTGTCTGTTTCAGCTCGAGCTCAAGTATCATTCCTTCTTCTCTCCCATCAATTGGGACGACCTGATGGACAAGAAGATTACCCCTCCTTTCATCCCCTCTGTGGTATGTTCCCGATTATTTTTTCTGACTAATCACAAAGTTTGAATCTTTTATTTTGTGCGTTCATGATTAACAAACCACGCCTCAATGTACTATTCCCTTTTAAAGGGTTGTAAATACTGGCCTCTAGTGGCTATTTTGGAGATTACAATTGTTTACTTGCCCGTTTAGACCAGAAAAGATGTTTGATTTTGACCTAAAACAAATTAACAATTCGATGTTTTGCTCTCACAGAGTGGCCCCACCGATCTCCGACACTTCGACCCGGAGTTCACCCACCTACCCGTGTCCTCCTCCCTCGGCAACGACACGCCGATGGTGACCAGCAGCGTCAAGGAAGCTGCCGGAGCCTTTCCAGGGTTCTCCTACGGACCCCCCGCGGGGATCTCCTTCATGTGAACCTTTTTCGCTTTGTCTCGACCCATAGAAAAAAAACCCACCTGTTGGTTTTCAACACCTGGGCTAACAAGAAGGATTCAGACACATGTGTGGATGAAGACACCACTGGATCTTCTGACCTTCTGCTGCTCATGACTCGTGCCAAGTATGGTGAAGGTCACAGGTTTGAATCCCGCCACTGACAACTGCTGGTGATGGGATATGGAAAGAAGTGCCTGAGGTTAACGAAGCAGTTTTTTGGAAGGCAACTTCATCGCTACGATAATTGCCGCGAAGGGGGCGATGCCTTTTTTTATTTTACTTTTTTTTTTTTTTTACTTCAATGTTCCATTTGCACATGAGATACTGTTCTTATATCAGTCGAGATCGCTCTCGGTAGCTACAGATACAGACAGAAAAGTGACTTGAAAGTAGAATCTCTGTCGTCTATTATCAACACATATCTCTTAAGATTATCAAATCGTTCGATCGTAGTGACCAAAAACGAAATAAATTAGCGATTTAAATTTGTTTTTTAAAGCTTAAGGAGTAGATCAAGTGAACTATTCAAAGAGGAAAAACTTGCTGAACCTGATGAAAGTTCTTGAATGATCAGATTGATTGAAAGACGATTGGGAGGAAACGTAACACAGGCTTCATCTATGGTTTGCTTTGACTTGGATTGAACCTATGAAACGAGTTTCATTGATTTTTCAGATTGCATGTCAGCGACCTTTGTATCGATAAAAAAAAAGTTTGATCTGAAAATATCCTGGTTAATCGTGTCGCCCTGAATTACTATCCCATTCCGCCTGATTGAGAACTTTAAATATATCATATCGCATTCCATTTTCTGAAACTATATCTTCATAACTTTGATCAAATATCAACAGATCTTACGACTTATGGTCTAAGAAACCAAATGTTTACCACCAAAATCTTCTCGGCACGTGTGATCAATTCCGCTTTTTTTTGTTACCTCGTAAAGATTCCTGTAAGAGAAAAAAAAAAGTATATTTAATTCACTATTTTTTTATTTGATTCTATTTATTGAAATCTACACTGTTGATCGGATTCAGCCAGCAATAACGGATCGACGGCAAAAATGTTTATCTGTTTTTGTATGTCCGCGTCATGTAGAGAAGAGCCGCGAGTGTTGTGTGCCTGTACAGTGAGGCCTGATCCACTTCTGCATCTTCATATCACCATCATCACCCAGAATGTCCCTTTCGCTCCTCTAGAGATTTGATTTGGATAAGTGCTGACTTGAGTTTAAAAAAAGAAACTAAGAAGAACCGCAAGTGAAGTCGGCAGATGAGCCTTTTTTTTTGCATGTTTTGGTTCCTGAAAGTGCAATAAAATCATGTTAGATATAAAGAACCATCACTTTAGAACATGTTTAGGTTTCATTTCTAATCGAAATAACTGAGCTAGTTGAAATACTTTCATCTATGTTGCATTTCAAAAGAGCAAAGCAGAGTTATATTGTCTTCTTCCATATTTGGAAGCGTTGTTCTCTTTCTGTATTTTTATTTATTATTATGCTGTTGCTCCTGAAAGTAAAATCCACATGATTGAACTGTAATCTGTGTCGGACATGAAAACTAATAAAATCTTAATTGTATGCACATAAAGTGTGTCCGTGTAATGTTTGTCTCTTCGAAAGTATGTCTCAGTTTGTTTGTTTTAAATGACGAGGTAGGAGTGTTTATGATGTTTGCTGATGATATAGTGATTTGTAAGGAAGTATGATCTTAAACGTATTTAAGTTAATATAAATTGTGTGTGGATGAGGAGAAGAAAAGAGGTGGATAAATCACTCCTGCAGAAAGACCAAAGTTAAAACATATTAATCAACTTTTATTTTCTGTAAAGGACACTACTGAAGTATATCTGTGACATCAGAATATTGAATGGCTGAATTTAATATTCAAATGTTTAACCTTTTTTTCATTATTGAAAAGTTGTTATTATTAGATATTTTTAATAAGCGAATTCAATTATATCTATATTAAAAAGTTTACGTTTTCTTAATAATTAAATGTGATTAAATCGAATATTTTCAAATAAATGTATTTACTTAAACAGTTTGATATAAAAAAAAAACGTTTTTCTGAATTTCAGATATATTTTATTCAGTAATACTACGAAATTCATTTTTAAAAATTACCTTTAGAATTACAAGATAATCAGAAACACAACACAGAAATTAAATAAATAAATAAAATGTAAAACCGAAAAAATGCATTCCTTTTTGAAAACACTCTAACCCCTTACTCTGAAAACGAAAGATAAGTATTTTTATTAATATCATAATAATAGACAAAGATCAGATTTGTTTTACATCCTAACGTCATTTCAGGGCGGCGGCTATTTATATCCAGTGACCCCTGGTGTTCATTTGTTAAACTACTGCTTTTTAGTTGTAATTATTTGTTACATTTATAACAAAATGCGCGTAAACTCAAAATGTTCGTATAAACATGTCGAATAAATATTTAAACATGTACATTTTATTGTTTTCCATCAAGAGGTATATTTTTACATTTTCCCCTAAAAATGAAATAAAATAATAATATTAAATGTAATATTGTTTAAATAAAATAAAAAAACGAAATATAAATATGCTTATTCGCTTAATTCAAAATACATTAATCGATTTTCGGAACTATTTTTACGCCGTACGCATGCGCAAATGAGTGCCTCTACGGCGACTTCCTGCCAAATAGTGCTCCATATCAACAGACAAAGCTGAAGGAATAATCTTCATCTCTTTACGCTTAAACCAAAGCGTTCACGTCTCGGTTCTTTAAATGGTAAGTCTGAGTCTAACCTTCCTCTTTTATTTCAGTTTTTCTTCGCTTTTTTATTTATTTATCGACATATATATATGTGTTCGCTGCACGAGCCAGCCTGTGCTGCACACGCTGCCATTCCTGTACCCACCTCTGAAGCTAGTGGACCCGACTAATGCCTGGACGTGTGAAACTTTCATACTCGCTCTCAACTCATGAGTTGAATATATATATTACTAACTTAATCTAATGCGACCGTGCACTTTGTTTTTTAACAGTTTCGATCCATAGTTTGTGTTTAAAGTGTGTTTTAAAGAAGTGCATTCTATCAGACTTTAAACGGGGGCGGACTAAGAGCTGGTTCCAATAAGTCAAAGTCAGTGACAGCGACTCACTCTTTTATCATTTATTTAATGTCGCGTTTTATTATGAATATTACGAGCTTTTGTGCTTGTATTGAATGTTTAAAAAAAAAAAACCTGTGACATTGGCACTTGAATTAGGATGTTGAAGTTGACCGAGGCGACAACGAGCGATTGGTCGAATTCCTGGTGGAGGCGGGTTCACTTCCCTGGCTTTGTTTATTCCTTATGTTGGAAGGAAAGAACTTTGTGATCAAGAGATGTTTACATTGTTTATGGAGGAACTGAGCAAGCCAGCCGTAAAGGGAGTAAATGGACTTCAGTGTTAAACTTGATGCTACTATTAGTCCAAATAATGTAAGATAAGAGATATAATAAAATGAACCTTTTTCGTCTCACATTGGTGAAAAATTGAGGTTGTCTCAGTTGCATTTTACTAAAGACAAAATCAAACTTACCTGGCATATGTCACAAATATAATACATATTTATATATACTGTATATATAAAATGTAAGTAGGTTTTGGGCTGTGATTTGTCAATGCATATGAATAGTTCCATGTTTAAAAAAAAAAAACATTTTTAGTTTTTAGAACATGTAACCTCAACCCATAAATTCTACTCATCGATCTGAGGTAAATTAATGGACGTGTTATTGTTTTTAAAGAGCAATAAGTGATTTGAAGTCTTTCATTTTTCGACTTGTCGGCTGGAAGATCGCACAGCAAGAAGGTTGCAGGTTCTCCTTCAGCTTGAGGCAACGTCCGTCTTTGCTGGAGTTTGTATGCCATTTTATTTTAGACACTAGTCATTAAAGGGCAACTAATGTGAAACTCCGACTCTGCTGACTCACTCACGTTGTAAACGTTGAAGTAAAGAAACAGAATTATTTCTTGTTCAAAAGTGTGTTGCATCGTAAGTATTGGTACATGACATTTCCAGGATGGGCTGGATTTAACGTCCAGCACAACACTGTATATCAGTGTTCCCCCAACAACGAGCCGGGGCCGGTACTGATCCACAACTCTTTGCTAGTGGGCCACACAGAGAGGCTAAATTGATTGTACTTAATTTCTGTTGTATTGATTTATTTTTTATTTTTTACCATTTATTTCCAAAGACTTTTTCGGTCAAGTTTAATCAAAATAAGTAAAGAAAATAAGTTAAATAGACAAAAAGTCTCAAATTAAACTCGAGATTTTGTTTTTTATCTGAAGGCTGAAAAATAATGTGGACATTATACCAGTGCTTGGTGCAAAATGTTTGGGGACCCCTGTTGTTCTTAAACATAAATGTATATCGTTTTTAAAAACAATATGACCCTAGATACACTGTGGAATACAAATGTATTTTTAATAAATGCACATTAAAGTAATTTATCGTCACATTTTGTTTATCATCGCTGACCTTATTTCTATTTAAATGTCAGGTTTTTAGTTTTAAATGATCGGAGCCTCCTCAGAAAGTACAGTCCGTAAACCTTGTGTAAGAGGACAGATGCTCAGCTTTTCTGTTGGAGGAAACCTTTTTTCCGAAAACGTGCAGCAGCCTCACACTTGTGTGTCTCTGCCATTTGACCTACATTAAATTCTCCTTACATCACCATCACGATAGAGGTTTTCACTTTCCCAAATTAATCGTATACAGCCTTAAGAAATTGCAGATTCAGAAATTGTGAGATTTATTTGTTAATATCATGTGACTCAAAACAAAGTCATTTGGTAATTTCATTATTTTAATGACAAAATAAATAGAAATTATTTTATTAATTACATTTCCATTCATTATTTCATTTATTTAGTAAAACATTTTTTTATGACCAATTAATGCACGAGTCTCTTATATTATTTGGGATTTTATTTTATTTTATTGTATTTAATTTCCTTTTATTTCATAATGTATCCAAAACACCACAAAATGTTCTTAGTTGTTTCACAATACTGGATAAAACATTTTCTGATTGACGATTATGGAAATAAATCTGTAGTAAATACAATTTTCATCACATGTTTTCTGTTTTATTTCTTTGGTTTGAGGCTCCGTTCATTTCCGGAGCTTGAGCTCTTCTATTCACCTAATCTCAGGTGCAGGTGTCATCTTAAATTAAGGTCTCGTGCCGGAGGAGTGACACGTGCCGCCCTTTTCTTTTGTCAACACCACATCCCATGTAGCGATTACCTAAAGAAGGGAGGGTTTTGACCCCCCCCACCCCATGAAGCTACATATAGTCCAAAATCACAGAGGTTTTTGTCTGCTGTCTTCAGGGTCCAGACAGACTCGGCAAGTCCAAAGAGTAGGCTGAGAGCAGGCAGGCATGTCGGGTCACTCTGCCGGAGAGATGGACGAATCACAGGATCTGCCGGTGAGAACGAACCCACGCATGCACCCGGGAATACTTGGAAATCGGTTGGAATTTAAAAATCGGTACCGGTGTGATCTGTATGTAATTTTTATGTCGGCCTTTTTAATAATATTGTTACATTTCTCTTTCAACACGAATCAAGATGTCATCAAGGAAAAAATGATGGTTTTAAAGTTAGACAAAAATTGCAATTTTATTTAATTAAATAAAAGTTACTGGATATTACGATACAGTGTCGAAGTCATTGTTTAGTATGAACAACACAACATTTTATAGAAACGACATATAACTTCTCTGTTGGCCACAATCGGAGGACTCGACTAATACTGTAGATTAATTAAATAAAATATATTTATTTAACTTCTGTAAAAATAAAAACCTTAAATAAGACGGCGTCGCACAAAACACCGAAGTCCTGGGACGGATGATATAACAAAATGATTATAAAAATCTCAGAGAAAAGTGTGAATAAATCTAAATAAAACTGGCTACAACAATTTGAATATGTAAACACGTTTTCTAAGTTTTCAAAAAAGAAAAAAAGAAAAGCTTTCTATTAAATTGCATTAATTTCGATTTGATTCGGATGAAATTGCTCTGCCCTAAAACCTTATTTATTGAAGTAAATCAACTGTTTTTCCATGAGTCTTGACAAGATGAACATCTATCCTCTATTCCAGCAGGCGAAGAAAGCCAAGCTTGATCATCCCATCGACAGGTTGGTGGAAAACGAACAAATTGCGAATGTTTACAGAGGTCAACTATACATGTCTCTTGTGTTTACAGTAACTCAAACGACGGCAGCCCAGGGGATGTGTTGGGTTCATCTCGGCAGGAAAACTCCTACTCTTCACTCTCGACGGCTCAACTGGATCCAGGTACAAAGAGAATCCATATGGTGTCTGCAATTGTTGCATTTGGTCGTTCTGTTTGCGCGGTGACACCATGTTTAGTGGAAAATTATGAATGAATTGTTAATGATGTCAAATGCTGTTCAAAAGTGTTTTTCCCATTTTTCACGTCTCCCTCAATGTCCTGCAACAGCTGAAATATTTAGTCCTTGTTTTACATTCTAGATCAGAGGAGTCCAAATCTTTAGAGCAGTCCATGTTACAGGTGAAAGAAAATCTTCAGAATCGCCTAAAAAGATGTAGAGGTTTGAGTTTTATATTTGCTGTTCCTTATTTAAAGTGATGGTTCACCCAAAATTCAATCATTTTCTACTCGCCCTCATGTCGACTTGGAGGCAAAAGATGTTTGTTCATTTTAATGTAGCAACTGGAGCTCAGTTGTCTTCTTCATCTTCGTCCATAAGGAACTTAAAAACATCCAAATACCTCCATACTACTCGTCTGTAATGTCCCTCTTGTATTGAAGCCTTGACATTAGGAATTGTTTCTTAATGTAATTCAAGTAAGTCTTCATTTTAAGTGACTTCCGTCACTTAATTGTTTAATTGAAGATACACTTTTAGCTGGATCTGAGAGACCTTTTTCAGATTTATTTTTACGTTTTTCCTAAGAAATTTCTAATGTCAACGCTTCAATACATAAGGATGTTACAGAGTATGGTGGTATTTGAATGTTTTAAGTGTGTTTTTTTTTTTTTTTTTTGGACGAAGACGAGTGGGCATCAGTGAAATTCAAATTTTGGGTGAACCATCACTTTAAACACTGACACCATATAAGTCACCACATCAACATGGACATTAATCTATTTTGATTCTGATTTTATACCAAAATAAGTCCAAACATTAGCTTTAAAATCTGTTTTGGGTGAGCTGTATCCTCTCATCCTCAGTCATTGCCAGGATCTTGTGGGATGTTATTGTTCCTTTAGCTGCGGAGGACAGAATAACTACTTGCATCCACATATTTTTCCATATAGCAAAAGTAAACATGTTTTATTACAACTATTATACATTCCAGTGTGTTGTCCAGCCTTCAAGTATAATAACAAACCTAAACATTTGTCTTTATAAATGTGCAAATAAAAAAGAAAATCAAGAAACAATATACATTCTGATAGTGGTGAAGATCCGCCTTAAAGTATAAAAGGTCTCATGTTTTCACATTTTCTTTGCCTTTTAAACACCTCTGTGACTTAAGTAACACTTGCTCCTTGACAGTGACTCTAATGGAAAAATAAAATGTATTTCAAATCACATTAACTCAGCAAAACTGAGAAAGCATCTCATAATTTTACATAACATAACTTTACATTACGTTTACATAATGTGACAATTAAGTATTAGAACTCTGCTGGTACCGAAGTATTAGTTCTTATGACAACTCTGTAAGGGATATTTACATGTATCAACATTTTATTAGTTTGATAAATGTTCTTGTGGTTGCAGTGGAGCACGAGTCGCCCGAAGGAGACGGAGCAGCGGCTTCTTCTGGAAACGCCATCAACTCATTCGTTCATTCTGGTACGAAAGTTCTCGAGTTCGGTGTCATTTTCGAAACGTTGCCTGACTGTGATCCACTTTTACAGCCGACAACTCGACTGCCACGTCCGAGTTCAGTCAAGAGGTTTATCAAGAAAACAAGTGAGTGATGTGCTTCTTGGAATTCGTTTGTGGGTTTTTTTAACATGTTTTTTTTTTTGTTGTTGTACCGATTCAGTCCAGCAGTGACATCCTACTCCAACCAGGTGACGTTCCCTCCACTGGCCCAGTCCACAGTATATTCACCATTTCCTCAAACAGGCCAGACCTACGGACTCCCCCCTTTCGGTTCGTCCTTTCTCACGACAGTTAATTCAGTCTCTTGTCTGCTCACTAATACCTCGGCTTTTATCATTCAACCCTGTCAAGGCCCAACTCTGCTTTGGCTCTATATAGACTCTTATTATTATTATTATTATTATTCCCAGACACACACGCGCGCACACACACGCACACCCGTGTGTCTGAGGCTGCTTCAGTCTTCACTGCTCTCGCTGCAACCCTCTGCTTCCATTACTCTCTTTCCTCTTCAGGTGTTATGTGGCCAGGCATTAAATCAGAGGCGCCCTGTGGTGGCCAGCCTGGGTTTCTCAGCTTCAGCACCGCATACACCTCCACCCAGCCAGGCCAGCTGCACTACTCTTACCCGAGCCAAGGCAAGCCCAGAAACTGTCTCACACCACCGTTGCTTTCACACTCCCCGCAAATGTTTTTTTTTTTTTATCCCCAGCCACGTCTTTTTTATCTGACTCTGTGCAAAGAGTTCTACAATTTCCATCTTTTTTTTTTCCTTTTTTTTTCCAGGGTCAAGTTTCACAACATCGAGCGTATATTCCAACATCCCGTCGGCTACAGCCCCGACCACCGCCTCCACCCCTGTGGCTCATCAGGTAAGAAGAGTTATTTCTTTAGTTTTTTTTGCTCACGTTGAAGTACCAGAATTCTAAGACGTATTTTACTTCTACTACGGAGCCTGGCGGCGCAGTACTGTTGATATTGTAACCGATTAAAACGACAGTGTTTTGGTATAAACCAAGGAATTTATCAATCAAAAGTTTTAAATGGACGTTAATAAGAGCCAAACTGAGGACATAGGCAATCAATTTGCCCGGTATGTTTGTAGGAAAGGACAAACGAAGATATATTTTAGTTTAAGACTGTATTGTAATCGGAGTAATACTTGCCGCTGTAGACAGTTTGGTAAATAATCATTTTTATGTTCCCCAAACCTTGACTGCTAAAACATTTTTTAACCCTTGTTTGATTGAGTTTAAATTATTAACTCTAATCTCTTTTTTTTCTTCTTCTACTTTTGCTCGTGTGCAGGACTTCAGCAGCTACAGTTCTCTGGGACAGAATCAGTTCTCCCAGTACTACGCTCTCCCGCCCAGCTACGTGCCTGCAGGGCTGCCCAGTGGGGACGACACCGGCACCGGGGTCGGCGGTGCCGCGTATTCCGGCGTGAAATCGGAGGAAGCGGCGTCGGCCGGGCTGCCCCCTAGAGGTGATTAAAGTCCTTAAACATAAAAGAAAAAAAGTTTACTGAGATACTGAGTTTTAGCCAATTGTTCTAATCACTTTTTTTTTTTATCAGACGCGTTGCCACCAGAGAACCTTCCAGCCGGCGCAGCTCTCCCCGCCACTGTGTCTCTTCCCCCTGCACCCCGAGACCAGGATGATGTTGCACGAAGGAATTCCGTGGGCAAGGCGAAAGGAAAAGGGAAGAAACCAGAAAACTCGCAACCTGCCGACGGCGATTTGGAGGTAAAATCTTCTTTAGCAAACCCTTGTGTCTGAACTAAAAGTACTGTGAGATGATTTTCTGAAAAGTTAGTTTGTTGCTCATTTCATGATGTGTGTAGAACGTCATTCTGGAGTTTATGTTCATCATAAAACCATGTTTTTTTTATCTATTAATATGCATCAGGTCAGGTTATCAAAAGTGTCTTAGAAGTCTAAAATAATCTAAATAATATCCCTTTAAAATTACAAACATTTTGTGTGTTCCTATAAATGTAATTAGTATAAGTATTTAATCAACCATCTATAATATCTTAAAGTATTATTATTATATTGTATTTTTTGTAATAATTGGTAGAGGAAACAGGGAAACGGACACAACAGAAGCTTTTATCTCTTTTGTAAACACTCTTGTTAAGCGACACAGGAAGTTTGCAGCGGAACAAGGAATTTACGACATTGCAGTTACAATATTCTGACTCTGATTACGATCAGATCCTTCAAAGCTGTTAAATGAAAACAAATGTGTAATCTTCAGCCTTAACTCTTTACGGCCTCAAAAAGTAGTTTTCGTTTGTCTTTTAGAGATCCTGCGATTTCCAGCATGTTTATTGTAGAATTTAGATCTTTCCTATTTTAAGAACACTGTTTATTGCACATTTTTTAAGATGATTTTAAACAATATATAACCTAAAATATGGGAATGTGGGAGATAAGTAATAATATTGTTTAAACTAGTAATTACTACTAATTTAAAAGAGGTTTTTTTTTTTTAGACTTGGCCTAGTATTAGAATATTTTTTAAATAATGAATGGGATTAATAATCTATTTTTGATTAATTTTTATTGTTGAATAATCATTATTTGTAGATGATCAATTTCATCTTCTGCTGGATGTAGATGTTCATGTATTTCTGGTTGTGATTGTTCATGGATTAAGAATTAGTTTTCATCTGTGGATTTATGTTTAGGTTCTTCATTTGTGATCCATTTTCTTTTTTTCCCTTGAAAATAAAGCATGCTTGTACTATTGACTAAAGAAGATATTATTTCAATTCCTTGTGCTTCAAGTCTGAATAAAAATAGTTTTATTTTTAAAAAAAAAAGGTATTTTAATTTGAAAGCACTTGAACAATATTCCCTTTTTTTTCTGGAACAATCTTGAGATTTCTTGTCAAGATTTATACTTTTATAATATACTATATAATATATAATATATATATATATATATAATTAATTTTATTTTTTGTATAATTGTAGGCATTGAGTTGATTCTAAAATTATATTTTTAGTTGTCCTCCTTATTGTCTTCTTGTGTTTAAATAAATACTATTTTATTGTTTTAATTTCTACACTACACAAAGCACTATATGTCTCCCAGTACACATTCTGTTTTTAACTCTTCTTTCCTTCTTGATCATTTTTAACGCTAATATTTTCTTTCCCTGCAGCGTGTCTTTCTGTGGGATCTGGACGAGACGATCATCATCTTCCACTCGCTTCTCACGGGAACCTTTGCTCAAAAGTTTGGGAAGGTTTGTGTCAAAGAAAAGAAAAAGGATTGTTGTATTCTTAATATTATCCAAGAGTCACGAAGGTGTTTGTGCGTTTGCAGGACCGAGCCAGTGTGATGAACCTGGGCCTGCAGATGGAGGAGTTCATCTTTGAGCTGGCGGACACGCACCTCTTCTTCAACGATCTGGAGGTGCTCATTTCTTAACAGTGATGCATGTGTGTCGTATTGAGAAAATATGTATCTCGGTGGATGGATTTTGATCTCGATCTCTTTAAGGAATGTGATCAAGTCCACGTTGAGGATGTAGCTTCGGACGATAACGGACAAGATTTGAGGTATTTCACTTCTTTGCATTCTCTCCTTTTAAAACCGTATTAAGCGTCATTCGCTGATTTAATTACTTTTCTTTCAAAGCAACTACAATTTCTTGACGGACGGTTTCAACGGCGTGAACGGCGGAGGAGCAGCCGGAGCCACGACGGGAGTCCAGGGAGGCGTGGAGTGGATGCGCAAGTTGGCTTTTCGCTACCGGCGGCTAAAAGAGATCTACAACAGCTACAAGAGCAACGTCGGTGGTGAGTTCCCGTTGACGATGTACAACAACAACTGAAACATTTAATTTCAATCACATTATTCTTTCACAATATCGTGGTTTTTGTCGGTTACGTTTTGTTTTTGGTGTTTCATTCACAACTTTATTGGCACTACAGCAGGGTCCCAAATATTTTCACAGATTGTGATATTTCCTTTTTGTTCTTGATTGTCAATCAATCTTAATTTTTTTGTTTGGTCACTACATCAAATTCCTTTCATTTGACGTCAGTTTTACTCATATTTTTATTTATTTTTATTTATATGTTACTTATGATACTTATTCAGCAATGTATATATTTCCACAGTGACAATACTTTTTTCTCTCTTTTTAAACGAACAACGGCTATAAAATAAAATGCAACTATACCCTGGAATAAAAGATTAAATAGTTATAACGATGAATGAGAAACAACAGCCATGATAATACTTTTTTTAAAAAAGAAGGGAAAAATAAAATGAAAGAAAATTAAAAAAAAACACAATTAACAAGCAAACCAAAGGGTAAATGTATTAAATAAAAATGGCTAAACCCTTATAAGTGGACAGACGACGACATTCAAGTATGTTAATTTAGATCCAATATTAATAACGTGAGCTCCACTCTCACCCCTGAACCCACCTCCAAAGGATGACGCATAAAGCATATTGACTTGTAACTATTTATCTATCAAATTTTATTACTTATATTTCCGTCAGGTAGTGCCCGTAAGTCACTAAAATATTAAATAAAAGGGTTTCCATTTAACAAAAATGTCTCTGTAGAGCCCCTCAATGTGGATTTTGTTTTATAACTTCAGTTTTACTCTTTGTTAGAAGTTCTCTTGTTGGAGTCTTATTCAAACTTTTGACATCAATAGTTCTAATATATTAGTCGATCACATAAAAATGGATCTACTTTGGCTTTAAACAAACCATCCGACGCGGCACATTAAATCATTTGGAGAGATGTCTGGATTAAACTAATGAAATGTCGTAAAGAAGTGAGACGGGCTTCACAGAAGGATGTGTTTTTGAACCAATGTAGTGAAGAAATATCTTATTCTACCTTTTAATGTGTGGTTCTGCTGCAGGGCTACTAAGTCCAGTGAAGAAAGACCTCCTTCTACGGCTTCAGTCCGACATCGAGAACGTTACGGACTCCTGGCTCAGCACGGCGCTCAAATCTCTGTTGCTCATCCAGTCCAGGTGAGAAGTCGTTTAGTTTTCAACCGAAAACATGCCGTGGCAGCGATACTTCTGTTGGTTCATTAGTTATGATCAGTAAAGAGCAGACGAAACGCTGAGCTACAGTTATTATTGACGTCTATGGCCACAGAAAAAATAAACACGTGGTCGGAAAATTCTCTGGCGAAGAATCCTGAGTCTTTATTGACCAGGAAACCATGGAAAGGATGGATCTAGTCACATGTTTTGTTGTCGTGCCAACAGAGGGAAGAGTATGAATGTGTTAGTCACCACCACTCAGCTGGTTCCTGCTCTGGCCAAAGTTCTGCTCTACGGTCTGGGAGAAGTTTTCCCCATCGAGAACATCTACAGCGCCACCAAGATCGGTAGGAGAGACCTGCATGTTCTTCTTTATGTCGGCCCGTACTAGTACATGAATATAGAAATGCGATTTTTGTACTATTCAGGTTTTATTTATTGATGGTGTGACTCCGGGTATTGCTTAAGTCTTTCAGTTTTTTCTTTTTGTTAAAATACTTTCTTTTTTTTCATATAATTTGTATTGAAACTCTCTGGATAAAATATAAAATTAAATCGTAAGGTTTTTTTTGTTTCTTCTTTATAGAAGTATATCAGTGTCATTAGGATATAAAATGGTTAAATTAAACATTACAAAAATGTTTTAAACCTTTTTTAAGTATTTAATCCTTTTTTTAATAAAACATTTTAAATACATATTTAATAATTTGTATATTAAAAGGTTCCTTTTTTTTCTTCAAATTAAACTTTTGCTTCACAATGAATGGTTATTTTATAGAGTTTGATATTTTAATTATATTAATTAAACAAAAAAGTCAAAGTTCTTTTTTTTCTTCTTTTTTTAGCATTTTCTTTTTTTAAGCATTTTCATTTAAGTGTTTTTAAAAAATTAGAATTATTTTTTATGCTTAGTCTGTATTCTATTGGTATTCTAAATCCAATAACTAAATATTTATTTTTAATCTAAATTCAATATTAATGATTATCTTTTGATTAGTAGCCTTTAAATTTACTTTTCTAAATACAGTATATATATAGTTTCAGAATTATTTTTCATGCATAAAATCGACTTATTGTTTTATCTAAATTTAAAAAGAATGTATGTTATTGGATGTTGTTATAATAATGCCATATTATTACTTGTATAATATTTATATAATTATATTTATTTATATAATATAAAATTATATTATTATTGGGATTCGAATGTCAAACTAAATATTTATCCTGAAATTAAAACATTTGAATTGTAAAGTTTAACTTTCAATATTTAATATTCTGATGACACTGATGCACTTCTTAGTTTTGGCTCGTGCAACAGTCACGTTGTATGATGTCATCGTTCACTCCTGGTGTGACTTGTCGTCTCTGCAGGAAAAGAAAGCTGCTTTGAACGAATCATCTCCAGGTTCGGGAAAAAAGTGACGTATGTCGTGATCGGCGACGGCCGTGATGAGGAGTTGGCAGCAAAACGGGTAAGAAATGTTTCTACATTTTTGTGTGTGTGTGTGGAGTTAATAACTTTAAACACCCTCTGCCTTTTTTAAGAAAGTTTCTACTGTAAAATTATTTAATCTCTGATGTAAGAAGACACTTACCTCGCTAAGGCTAATGGCTGCAAAATCTTTCCGATAAATAAGAGACACAAAATGTTTATGGTGTTTTTATATAATTCTGACATGTATTAATATGGTGACTCTAGACTATTGTTTAAATTCTTCCCTCAAAAGATAAAATACAAATGTAAAGAAATATATTTGTAAGCTGTCCAGTTTGTTCATGTTTTAGTTGCAATTAAACATCCGTCCGCTAGATGTCAGTATTCATTACGTCCTTCGCAGCTAAAGTAACAATGAAATCCTTTGAGATCCTGGCTATGACTGAGGACGAGGGGATACAGTCGACTCAAGCAGATTTTAAAGCCGATGTTTGGACATATTTTGGTTTCAAAACAAATGAAAGCAGTTACGACTTTGTGGTCTGTAAATTCTGCAACACCAGAGTCAAGTACCCGACAATACTGCAAATATATCCTTGTTACTACAGTATCACAGTACAGTATATGGTATCGCTAGATCCTTGCCAACAAACACACCCCTGATCTCTGTTCACTGACCCTGGTCCTCTCGTGCAGCACAACATGCCCTTCTGGCGGATCACGACACACGGGGACCTCCTGTCTCTGCACCAGGCCTTGGAGCTGGACTTCCTGTAAAGCGGACTCTCCCACTCGTACATTGAAGCTCTCACGAAACGACTGTTACGGTGCGAGAGCCGGGACACTGACCGTAGTCACCACTTGACCTTTCGCTCGACGGCAGCTTTTACCTCAACGGCAGAAACTGGCACTGATCTGGACACAGAAGGGGAAAAAAAAAAAAAACATTTTAATTTCAGTTCTGTTTCTAAATGTTATGCAAGGAGCATTTTTTTTTGTTTTTAATTTGTACGTCTCTCTCTCTCTCGGGTCCGACAGCCAAAGGTTCTACACTCTCGCTCTTCGTCCTGTTTTGCACTCTTTCTAACGACCTCCTCGCAGGAACAAAGTTACGTCCTTCAACCACTGTGACACTCAAAACGCTGCACCTCGTCAGTCGAAACTTCTCTCGCTTTAAAATCCTCGACTCGGTGCAGAAGTAGCTTTTCTCGCTCGGAAACATCCAAATATCAGTAGAAGGTGACGTTTTCCAAGCCGGTTCGACACTAATATTTAGGTATATTTGAGCTTGTTTGCCGTTTATGTGGCTTCCTGAGCTGCTTTTTTGTTCAGCCACAGGTCGTCAAGTCGTGGACGAACTAAGCACCGTGGCCTCGTCTTTCTATAGTCTTGACTCTGACACAGGGATGTTTTAATGTCCACTTGGTCGGCGACGTTTTTTTGTTTGTTTTTTAAAGAGCATCTTAACGACCGATCCACTGACGCCAAAAATACAGTCACGGAAATACATTTCAAATCGATCTCGGGTTAAGTTTAACAGAACTTTAAAAGAAGAATTCAATTTAAAGTCAAGAGTACAGTTCGCAGGACAATCTTCATGCTGGTTTAGAGACGATAACGCATGTTATTTTTGTGTTTATATGATCCAGTATTTGGCTCATAAAACCCCAAAGCACATTTCCAAGTGTCCTTCCAGAGTTTTAGGAGGATTTTTCATCACTTTGTTCCTAATGAAAGCTACAGCAGCCACATTGAGGAAATTACTTTTAAACCAAAAAAAACAGTAAGTTTGCTTCTTTTTTTTAAATGCCTTACGATCTAGACAAAATAATGATTGTGTTTGATTCTTTTCTGACAATCTCAACAACACAACTGTGTTTGTTTTCACTAGAGTCTGTCCTGATGCCGACTCCATGCGGCGTCGATACAAGGTTCTTTAAAATCCAGTATTTGTACCTGCAGAAGAGGAAAAAGTAAATGTAGCAGCGAAAACTCAAGTCAGTTGCCGAGTTGAAATTATTTTTGCGTTCAAAGTTGCTCTTTTGTGTCGAGTTTAACTGTGATGGAGATGTTTTCTGACAATCTGGAGCGAGACTGCGGCGAATCGTGGTTATTTCCTATTCAGAGGAAGGAGAAGGTTTGAGGACTTTTGATTCAATCCTGAGCCGGAAGTTCAGACTCGAATGCAGCTCGACCATTAAGAATGTTTTTTTTGTTTTGTGTATTTGCTTGTAAAACTTTTGCATATTTATATCGTGCCTTTAACCAGCTGTATGAGTAATCTCAAAGGGAATTATGTAAGTTTTTTTTTTTTTTTTTTTACACTTAACTTTGTGTTGTACTATTATCCAAAGTGTTACTTTTTTTTCCTGAAAACTAAAGTTTTAAAGCTTTAACGTGTTTGATGTTTTTCTTATTTAGTTTTGGTTCTGTGCGTGTCATGAAGCGGAAATGTATGTAAGTCAATTACGTAGGTTTGCTTAAGTAAGGGTCTGACAAAAAAGGGGAAAAAGTCAATATAAATGACAGAGGATAATGAAATAAAAATTAACTTAAAACCAAAAATGGAGGAGAGTAGGTTTAGGCTGATTATACAGATGGTTCAAAGTTGCTTGAAATAGCAGAACTTCCTGTATTAACTGCAGGAGGGCAGTAGTAACTCCCATGACTATATAAGCAGTGAGTTCTCAATGTAAATTCATCTCATTTGTAAGTCAAAAGTTGCGCAGACATCGGTGAAATAAGGTCACACCAAAAGCTGTGGTGAAGACGGAGAAGGCCAACTTCAGAGCTGGAAAAAAAAGGGGTTTGTATAGTAAGTAAGTAAGTCATTTTTATTTGTACAGCGCTTTTCTAGACCAGGGTCACAAAGCGCTTAAACAATGAAAACAATACTCAATAAAGTATATACTTTAAAGATCAAGATAAAACTGATAACACAACAGGAGTTCCAGAACATCAAGGAAAAGCCTGAACAAATAAAAACGTCTTAAGATGTTTCTTGAAGGAGTCAGTAGATCATCAAACACAGAGGAAGATCGTTCCAAAGCTTAGGAGCAACAGCCTGGAAGGATTTCTCTCCTCTGGTCCTGAAGCGTGTTCAGGAACCATCAGTAGATTCTGATCCACAGACCTCAGAGCCCGAGCTGGGGTGTAAGTCTGGATCAGATCAGTGATGTAAGAAGGAGTCTGACCATGAATAGATCTGAAAGTAAGAACCAGAATTGTAAAGTTGATCCTGAAAGAAACTGGCATCCGGTGAAGAGTTTTAAGGTTTGGAAAAATGTGAGTTTGAAGTAGATTCATACCATATTTAATACGTATTAGATCAGTTACATTTGTTCATAATCCACTGTAATTTACTCACCATTTGAAGAATCATAGCTCCAGACCTGGGGTGTTTCCCAATCTCCACTGCTCTCTTATCTTTTCCGTCCCTCTCACTGATTTGTGGAACCAAGCGACAACAGATCCATGTTCTTATTTCAGTCACAAGACCGTCGTCTTATCATCAGAACCTCTTGGTCTGGCCCAGGGTGTCCCGCATCTGGGTAAGTGTTCTTTGATCTTGTTTTTTTAAGGGTTTTATGAATCACTATCGTAGCTCAACGAGTCATTGGGACTTTCATAGTGGACATCAAAAGGAAATAAAGAAATATACGGTGGACGACTCAAACAATGGTGCCCCATCGTGGGTCTGGGTACCGGTCCGTGAGGTTTTTGTTATCGGACAACACACAAAGAAAATGCAATTTGTTTTGTCGATTATTACTGTCTGAATGTGTTTTGTTCTGAAAAAAGATGGTATTTCCTTTGTCGTAAATTTAGCCTGCTGCTCTTGACGCGTCAAAATGCAAGTTTAAGTCAAGTTAATTTTTTTTAAATGAACCTGTTTTTATCTGAAGGTCCGTCCGTGAATATAATGCCGACATAATACTAACTAATACTAGCAAAAAATGTTGGGGACCCCAGCAGATGGGCATTTATGGATATCTGTACAGATACACGTATATATTTGCAAATTATTTCACGCATTTACAAAGCTTTAGCAACAATAATAACCACATTCCTGCACTATTTATAATCCATGCGTTTGTGTCTTCTCGTTTAGACCTTTATTTTCATGTCTTAACAAGAAGGATCTGTCTCGCCTGCAGTTAATACAAAACTCTTCAGCAAGAATTCTGAGCTGCTCTAGTAGAAGAACTCACATTTCTCCAAACCCTAAAACTCTTCACTGGCTGCCAGTTTCTTTCAGGATCAATTTTAAAATTCTGGTTCTTACTTTCAGATCTATTCATGGTCAGACCTTCCATCAGTGATCTGATCCAGACTTACACCCCAGCTCGGGCTCTGAGGTCTGTGGATCAGAATCTACTTGACGGTTCCTGAACACGGTTCCATCTCCCTCTGTGTTTGATGATCTACTGACTCCTTCAAGAAACATCTTAAGACATTTTTATTTGTTCAGGCCTTTCAGTGATTTTCTAGGACTCCTGTTTTTGTCTTATATTCTCTTGGCCTTTTAGAGTTTTTCAAATGTGTATCTATTTCTAACTGTGTTTTGAGTTTGATTGCTCAAGTGCTTTGTGACCCTGGTCTCGAAAGGCGCTTTACAAATAACACTTTTTAAGCACAAATAAAAATGTCTTGATATGTTTCCTGAAGGAGTCAGTAGATCATCAAACACAGAGGAAGATCGTTCCAAAGCTTAGGAGCAACAGTCTGGAAGGATTTCTCTCCTCTGGAGAAGGTCAAAACCATAACAGAAATGAGGCAACGAACTGCAGGTTTGGATATTTGAACAGCTTTTAATTACAACATACATTTGGGTGAAGCACCGACGAGCCCAGCAGGATTCCTAAGCTCCAGTAGTCCTCGTCTAGGAGGAAGCTAACGGCCGTGTAAATGTCGGACCCGATGTCACAAAGCTTTAAAACAAGAGCCACTATGGCCATGACGCGGTCCTTAGTCACAGACATGTTTGAAGTTTCACAACTCGGTGTTCTGAGCGAATTAAACTGAAACTAAAAAAGCAGCTCAAAGTTCACCAGAGAAACAGAACTTCCTTCCCAATCGACCTCAGCTGGGTCATTTAGATAAGGATGCCTCTTGACTTGTTGAGATCATACAGGTCTGCATTGGCGAATAATTTTCTTATGTCCACCTGAGGCCGCCATAGTTTTAGAGGACCTCTACTGTACCGTTACTACTCTGTACCTATTAGTAACCAAAATTGTAGTTTGTAGATTGAGAAGTTTAATTCATTCTCAACACCTTCTAGCTTCTTATAGTACAGTTTTGATCCGTTTCTTCTGATATCCGTGCTTTTAGTAACTTTGTCTTAGCCTTTAAATCGACGTCCATTTGGAAGACACATTTGCGCCGAGCTTTAACTTCCTGGCTGATGTTGCTTCAATATTTCCATTTAAAAAAAAAAAAAGTAGTTTGCATTCCAGAGGTCAAAACTATTCCTTAGCAAACGAAATTCAGGAGGGAAATGATGCAACTGGGCGACGGTTTGAATCTTTAAACATCTTATATTTCAATTAAACAACATTTATTTGGGTGAAGATGACACTTTTGAAAACACAAATTAAATGTCTGTTCCATTGTTTGGATTGACTGAAACAAACTTCAGAACTTTTCAAAATTTTTCTACCCAGGTCTATCAACCTTGTCAACTGTAAAATATTTTGGCCTGTGCAAGCATCCTTTTATTACGCAGTTCAATTTGTGGCGTGTTCATGCTGCGGTTCATGCTTCGTGTCTCGCCGCTCAAGGCGACTCTGCTGGGAGCCTCCTCGTCTGACAGAACACTGGACCTTAACTGCAGGCTCAAGGCCACTCTATTGGAATCCTCTTCTGTAAGTGATGGATCACGAGTGCTCTCCTGTTCCTCTTCTTGCTCTGTTTTTTTGAAGTGGTTAGGATGGCAATACGTGTAGTAGATCATCATAATTATCAGCCCAAGTATGTTACAAACCACAACACAAACTGTGAGAACGAAGTGTTGGCTGCTGAAATATTGCAGGGGGGAGAACCATTTCCAGCCCACGATGACGCACAAGACCAGGTTGTCCACCAGCCTGAGGATTTGATATACAGTAGCTTCCAGCCTGGTCCGTCCTTCGACCACGTTGAACCAGTTGAAGTACCAAATTAGAGCCACAGTTGATCGGTAAAGACACTCCCCTGCAGGTGTGTCCATCAGGCTGGTCTTCAGACGGCAGGCTACGACGAAAAACACCAACCACCAGCAGAGGAAGTGTGTCACGATGTAGCAGCGAAACACTGAGGCGAACAAGGCGAGGGACGAGATGCGTGAGGCGATGAGGAAGAAGTTCCAGATGAGGTAGACGATCGAAGATGGAATCGACTGTTGTTTCTTTTCAGGCTGGAAGTTGCGCAGACATCGGTGAAATAAGGTCACACCAAAAGCTGTGGTGAAGACGGAGAAGGCCAACTTCAGAGCTGGAAAAAAAAGGGGTTTGTATAGTAAGTAAGTCATTTTTATTTGTACAGCGCTTTTCCAGACCAGGGTCACAAAGCGCTTAAACAATGAAAACAATACTCGATAAAGTATATACTTTAAAGGTCAAGATAACACTGATAACACAACAGGAGTTCCAGAAAATCAAGGAAAAGCCTGAACAAATAAAAACGTCTTAAGATGTTTCTTAAAGGAGTCAGTAGACTCCATTAAGCGCAAAGAGAGGAAGATCGTTCCAAAGCTTAGGAGCAACAGCCTGGAAGGATTTCTCTCCTCTGGTCCTGAACCGTGTTCAGGAACCATCAGTAGATTCTGATCCACAGACCTCAGAGCCCAAGCTGGGGTGTAAGGCTGGATCAGATCACTGATGTAAGGTGTAGTCTGACCATGAATAGATCTGAAAGTAAGAACCAGAATTTTAAAGTTGATCCTGAAAGAAACTGGAAGCCAGTGAAGAGTTTTAAGGATCGGAGAAATGTGAGTTCTTCTACTAGAGCGGTTCAGAATTCTCGCTGCAGAGTTCTGAATCAACTGCAGGCGAGACAGATCCTTCTTGTTAAGACATGAAAACAAACTGTTACAATAGTCTAGGCGAGAAGAAACAAACGCATGGATTACAAGCTCCAGATCATGTTCCGACAATATTTTCCTAAGTTTAGAGATTTTTTTCAGTTGAAGGAAACAGTTTATGGTCAGTTTCCTGCAGTGTTGAACTAGAGACATGTATTTATCAAATACAACACCCAGGTTTCTCAGGCTCAGTTTGACAGACTGACTTAAGTCACCCAAGTACTGACTCAACCCTGGAATCTCATCATCAGGAGCAATCACCAGAGTTTGGCTGCTGCCTCAGTCTGTCTGATCTTGTTGTGTTGAACACAAAGGTGATTCGTCAAAGACAGAAGATTGGGAAAAGTGAACCAGTCGTAGTGATCATCCATTACCAGTACTCGTGCCTAGCTGACCACGACGCAGATAGATGGTCAGCATTAGGACCAGTTGAGGACAGCTCTCCGAATAGGCCTCGAACAACGCCAGAAGTCCAATGTCATGTTGCAAGAACCTTGCAAGTTGCTTCTCATTGCTGCTCATGTGAGTGAAGTGGAAGAACATCTTGACAATGGTACCTCTCCTGAAAAGTAAGAAGAGTTGAAGGTTGAATCAGTTGAAGGTTCCCGACATTGAATCTCCCTGTGTGTAGCCTTTCTTAGGGGATACATTATAATGTTTTTTTGAAGTGATGTGTTGAGGCTCCCGGTCCAGTGGAAGACCTCCTGTGTGGTTCCGGTTCCCAAGGCGGTGCACCCGAAGGAACCAAGCCACTTCAGACCAGTCGCTCTGTCGATCTGATGAAGACCTTGGAGAGGCTGGTACTCCGCGAGCTACGCACGACGGTGAGCTCTGCGTTGGATCCGCTGCAGTTCGCCTACAGGCCAAAGATGGGGGTGGATGACGCCGTCATCTACCTGCAGCACCGGGCACTGACTCATCTGGAAGCCGCCGGTAGCACTGTGAGAGTCATGTTTTTTGACTTCTCAAGTGCTTTCAACACCATCCAGCCGGCGCTGCTAAGGAAGAAGATGGAGGACGCAGGAGTTGGGACACAGCTGGCAGCATGGACGATGGACTACCTCACCAACAGGCCGCAGTATGTGAGGCTGCAGGACTGCAGGTCTGAGCTGACCATCTGCAGCACCGGGGTGCCTCAAGGGACAGTGCTGTCACCTTTCCTTTTTTCCCTCTACACGGCGGACTTTACCTATGACTCCAGCAGCTGTCACCTCCAGAAGTTTTCTGACGACTCGGCCATTGTGGGCTGCGTGTCTGGGGGGGGCGAGCTGGAGTATAGGTCAGTCATCAAGGACTTTGTTGACTGGTGTGAGAGCAACTACCTTTGCTTAAACACCGGTAAGACAAGGGAGATGGTGATTGACTTCAGGAAAAAGTCCCCACCACATCAACCGGTGAGCATCCAGGGCTCGGACATTGAGCTGGTGGACAGCTTCAAATACCTGGGTGTTCACCTCAACAATAAACTGAACTGGTCCACACACATCAACGCCGTGTACAAGAAGGACCGAAGTCGCCTCCACCTCCTGGGGAGACTGAGGTCCTTCGGAGTGTGCAGACCACTTCTAAGGACCTTTTATGACTCTGTGGTAGCCTCTGCTATCCACTACGCTGTGGTCTGCTGGGGAGCAGGCAGCACGGACCGGGAGAGGAAGAGACTGAACAGGCTGGTCACGAGGGCCGGCTCTGTCCTGGGCCGCTCGCTGGACTCGGTGGAGGAGGTGGGAGAGAGGAGGACACTCTCCAGACTACCCTTCATCAGGGACAACACTCTCCACCCACTGCACCTGACCGTGGAGGAGCAGCTCCTTCAGTGGCTCAGGCACCCCCAGTATAGGACGGAGCGTTATAGAAGGTCCTTCATCCCAACTGGTGTCAGGATATTTAACTCTCTACTTTAAATATCCTGATGCTAATCCGTAGTGTGTTTTTCCTCTCGTGTGTTTTATTTTATTTTTTACTTTACTTTTTTGTTTTCATTTTTATTTTATTTTATTCTATTGTATTTTGTTAATAGTGTTAAATTTCTAATTTTGTAAATAATTGTATATTTTTAAGATCTTTTTTATTTTATTTTGTATTATCTCTTTTATTTTTATTTTTTTCCTTGCACTTTATTTTTTTAAACTGCGCTGTTGTAAAAGTGTGTTTCCCCTCTGGGGATGAATAAAGCTTTTCTATTCTATTCTATTCATGAAACGGTTGATGAGGTATCATGATACAGTGTCTTCATTTTGAAAGGCCACTAGATGTCACTCTCTACTTTATAATCGTTGGTTCTGATCTACTAACTCAATCATACTTGGAGCGCCATCTAGTGGTATTTCAAAATAAAGAAACCCTACAGACAGACATCCTGTGATGTCTATCTGTAGGGTTTTTTTTTTTTGTTTTTAATTGTTCTGGACTGGCGTTCCCATGGTAACAACGCTGACCACTGAAGTCGTAGACACAGTTTTGTCTACAGTATGCTATAAGTGAGGGCATCGTACGTACGATTGGACTGCATTCAACTCTGGATATGGTTCTATAAAAAAACAACTCCAATGAAAATGGAATTGTACACTATTTCCAGACCCTCTTAACTGCCATCACATGTAGCTTCCTTACCCTATATCTGCGCATAACCTAAAAGAAGAAGTACATCTCGGAGCTTTCCTAACGTTCTTGAGAGATATGAAGTGCTAAAGGTCCAGTTACATGGAGGATCCCGTTGATGATTCATCAGAAAAGATTATAAAAGTGGACCCACCTGTAGAAGACGTCCAGCTGGAAGATATGAAGAACAGCCAGCTGCCGGAGACTCAAGACTTTTTCGATGTTTTGGAAATCAGTCTTGGACCAGAGCCAGCTGAAGGTATGGACCAGCACCGACGAGCCCAGAAGAATGAATAGCAGGATTCCTAAGCTCCAGTAGTCCTTCTCTAGGAGGAAGTTAACGGCCGTGTAAATGTCGGACCCGATGTCACCGACGATGAGAAACAGACCAAAGGCAGAAAGTATGAAGTCTCTCTTTAAAAACCGAGCCATGGTTTAAGTTTCTTCTCGTAATGTGTGAAAACGAAAATAAAGAAGACGCTCAGAGAATGTGACGCAACCATTGAACTGTTAACCCTTCACAGGTGCTGCTGGAAATTCTTCTCTGGAACTTTCTGAGCGGAGTTTTGTCTGGTTTGATTCATGGCTGTTCAATGCGTTTGAACGGTTGTTAATCGGACCATAAGGGGTTCTAGATCATGATGATGCGAGGCCCTCCAGCCGGGCATTCGTAGAACCGTGGTTACCCCGGGTTTCCCACTCGCTTAATACAAGTGAAAACCAAGACTTTTTAAATATGTTTTGAATTAAATCTGAGAACTACTCGACAAACGCCACAATAACTGATAGAATTTTTTTTTTTTTAAATCATTGAACTCAACAATTTCTATAAGAAAGGAAAAAAAAAATGTTTAATCTAATAATTGAATACCATAATTTCTATATTGAAAGATTTCTTTTTCGAATAATATAATTTAAAGACTTGATTGTATTTACCTTTTTTTTAATATATAAAGAGTTCATTATTCTATTTCCAATAAAATGTTTTTTGTTCTACTGCACAAGTGAATTTCCCCGCTGTAAGTAATTAAGTAATTTTTATTTGTATAGCGCTTTTCCAGACCAGGGTAATCTAAAATACATCTTAAGTATGTATTTTAGATTATTTTAGAATTAAAAAATCTATGAATAAATAAATATTTAATTTAGAACATTTATTTTCCAATTAACAAAAACAAATCCAACCTTTCAATATAAAAAATATTGAATTCAATTGTGATTAAATGTCAATCAGTAAATTCTTATTTAAAATAAATTAATAAATGTTACCAGATATTTTTAAGATTTAAAATTAACTTAAAAATAACATCACCTCCTCACATGAGACAATAATGCCTCGTTTTATATCTATTTATTTAATACAAAGATTTTTACAACACAATGATGACAGAAAAGTGTTTTATTTATTGTGAAATGTCAACGGAAACAGAGCAGTGTAACAATATTTGGATACAATTGTTTATGAAAAGAGCAGCAGATAAAGGCGTCACGGATCAATGATTGTAACAATGGACTTCAAAAAAGTGTACAAAAGTACACAAAGTGTATTGAAATATAACATTAGATCTTCATTATCTAAAGAGGTAAAATACAACTTTTATTTTCCACTTGTTTAAGAGGAACTTCATCAGAGGAAGACGCTTCAGTCGCTACATTCAAAACACAAAATGAAATATAAATATTCACATTTTCCCTGAATATAGTTTGTTTTCATGCGTTTACTGATCGGCCACAACATTATGACCACTGATGTCGATGACATCTTGTCACCATGGCAACCGAGAGGTTCTGGCATATTCAACAAATTCTTAGCTAGAGTTTTGCTGACATAACCAGTGAATGCTAATGCATGCTAACAACCACGCATAAGCTAACGGTGACGCATGTTGGCTCCTAGTGACCTTTGAACGAATACAGTTTTTAAAGGAGGTTTTAAAAATCTAAAGTTAACTAGTAATCGGATCTTTATGTCCTGCTGAGGCCCCCTTAGTGAGAACCTCTCCTCTTACTCGAGGGCCATATTGAACATTGTTATCCTCATATTGTGACAATATTATTTTTGTTAAATAAAAATTTGAGTGGCCAAAGATATTATTTTTTTATTGCAGGACAAAATATTAATTCTTTAACCAGGGGTCTCAAAGTCAACCGGACGGGGACGGGGGGGCGGGGGGCACCTACGGGTCAATTCCTGTAGAGGCTTGGAAGTCATTCAGCAGTTTTTTCTGAACGTCTTTGATCCTGATTTTTATTTTTTTTAAAACCTTATAGTTTGTCGTTTAATGTTTTATGGATTTATGTGTGGTTTCTGTGTGAATTTTGACCATTTTTGTCCAATTTTAAGTAACATTTTCTTGTATATATAATTCTTTCTTAACTTTATAATCAAAGCTACATTATGAAAACAAGTGGGGGCCTTACCAAGTAGCGTGTAGCAAAGTAGTTCATACAAAACTCTGCAGCGAGAATTCTGCCCTGCTCTAGTAGGAGAACTCACATTTCACCGATCCTTAAAACTCAATTTTAAAGTTTTTGTATGAATTTTAGTACCGTTTTGTTTATTTAGGCACGTTGTCACCCTGGTCTGTGAAAGGCGACCCTGAAGGCAACATTTCTTGCTTCGTGCCACATTGCTCAAGTTAAAAATAACCTCACACAGTTGGAGAGAATTTGCTACCAAAGCCATTGTCCAAAAATAGCTTGTTGATGATGCTGCGAAAACAGTCGATTCTAAAATTAATGTTGGAAAGTTATTCAATAGAAACATACGGTACAATCATCTCCTGTGCATAACAAATTTAAAATGGTGGCGACACGCTCTAAAATGTCATGTTTCTTCATATATTTTAAAGCGTGTTGGCGTGGCGACCAGGTGGTCATAATGATGTGGCCGACTGGTTTATGTTAGTGAAATAAAGTGTAACGTACATCTTAACTATTAAAGTGAACGTCGAGTTCAAAACTGGGATTAACGAATAGCTTAAGTCAAACCTGAGTCACCCTTGAAGGCACAGTTTCAACACATCCCACAGACCTACAGGAGACAGTCTGGACCTACAAGGATCTACAAGTGGTTTTCGGCGTCCGACTGCAGCGAGTAGAAATGCGAGGCGCTCTGAGCCATTCGTTTGTTGAGGAACGCTTTGGAAGAGGCGACGCCGTCCTGGATGGAAACGTTCCTGAAGGAAACTTCCGCGTCCGGATGATCTAGGGGCCGGTCCGGGTCCCTCTTGGGGGGCCGCCAGAGCTTGGGGTGGAAGCAGCAGTAGTAGAGGGTTTTGAAGAGCAACCCCAGGAGGTAGATGAGAGGGAGCGCGATGACCAGGGCCAGGGCGTACGGCTCGCTCAGCTCCGGGTCGCGGTACGACCACCAGGTGGCGAGCAGGATCCCGCTGTCGACGGTGATGAGGGCGTGGTAGATGACGCTGCGGCCCCGGGTTCGGCCCTCGGCCACGTTGAACCAGCTGAAGTACCAGATGAGGCCGACGGTGGCGCGGTAGAGCCACTCGCCGGTCACCGTGTCCATGAACTCCGTCCTCTGGCGCCACACCCACATGACGAACACCGACCAGACCAGCAGGCAGTGGACGGCGATGTAGCCCTGCAGGACGGAGGCGAACAGGGCCAGCGACACCACCCGGGGGGAGATGAGCAGCAGGTTCCACAGGAAGTAGATGAGCGAGGCGGCCCAGCCCTGCTTGGCCTTGTCGGGGAGGAAGGAGCGCAGGGAGCGATGGTAGTCCAGCACCATCCAGGCGATGGAGGTGGTGGACGCCGCGATGCTCACGACTGCGGGGAAACAAAACAAAGTCAACACATTGATCTAGACCAGGGGTCGGGAACCTTTTTGACTCAGAGAGCCATGAAAGCAAAATATTTGGAAATTTATTTCAGTGAGAGCCATATAAATAATATTCAGATGTAAGAATCTGTGCTTGACACGAATTCAAGCCCTTTTCCTTTGTTCATCAAAATCAACAAAGAATTCAGACGGGTTCATCCCTTTCCATGCCTCCATTTCAATATGTCCATCATATTTAAATGAAGCTCAAGACTAAAATTTCTCCATTTCTGTGTTCATGAAAAAACAAAAACAAATGAAAACATGAATTCAAACTAACAGTTTATATTTGTTAATTTTAAACATGTCTGATATGAATCACACAAGTGGATTAATTAAATTTCAGATGAAGTTTAACGAGAATAAAACTGTTCATCAGTAACTTCACATCATCATCGCTTTGTCTGATCGTCTCTGACGTCATTAGAATGTGTCTCACCTGCACCTGTTTAACGTGTTTGTGTTTCTGCGTATTCTTATTATATTCGTGAGATAAAGTTAATTTACAAATAGTCATCATGTGATGGTGTATTAATGCAAGTGTGTTTTAAGAACGCGATCACAAAAGGAAAACCAGCATTTGTTGCGCTTTCATTGAAACCTGCAGCTTAACTTTGATGGACCTGACGTCATGTTTCTGTGACTCTAGAGAAGAACCTGAAGCGATCAAACGCGCATTATTTTGTTCAATATATTATTTAAGAAAAACAAGCTTATAATTCTATATCGTTTTTCTGAATTGCGTAAAATGACTGTCGCACGTTTTGCTCTTTTTATTCTCGATTCATATGATCTTTTCCGTGCGTTCAGTGGAAGAGGCAGGAGCTCTGATTGGCTGCAATAACCATTTGATTGACATGCACAGCAGCCAATCAGAGCTCTCTTTACTATTTTCTTATATCATATTTTATTAAATCACGCGATCTACTCGCAACAGCTTCGCGATCGACCGGTCGATCAACGTATTGTCCACCCCTGAAACAAGTGATAATATTTTATGTTTTATCTGAAAAGCCGAAATCTGCGAGCCAGATGCAATCATCAAAAGAGCCACAGGTTCCCGACCCCTGATCTAGGGATTTAACAAAATATATATATAATATACAAGTCAAATATGACGTTTTTTTCACAATACTGTATCGATATTCAAAAGTATTCGTTTTTTTTCTTATTATTTTATCAAAAAAAGTTCTTTCAACCAATTTTTTTTTTGTATTATATTGTTTGGAGCAACTTATTTAACAACTTAAAAAAAAACAACTGTACAAAAGCACTTTGATCGCTTTCAAATTAACTTTTTTATTATAGTTTATATCAGTTATTTTATTGTTTATATTTCAATAAAGTGTGTATAAATAATTCGATATTTGATTTACAATTAAAATGCTAATATGTATCGCATTTGTTCATGGTTCATGTTGCAATTAAACTTCCGGCCTCTAGATGGCAGCAGTTATTACGTTCTTCATAGTAAGAGGTACAATTAAATCCTGCGATGACTGAGGACAAGAGGATACAGTGACTGCAGCAGCTTTTAAAGCTGATGTTTGGACATATTTTGGTTTCAAAACGAATGAAAACAGTTACGACTTCGTCAAGAGTCATGTGGTCTGTGAATACTGCAACACCAGAGTAAAGTACTCGACAATACTACAAATATATCCTTGATACTACATTATCACACTATATCGTATCATTGACCATGTGATATGTCTTATATCGACGGATTTTTACATATAAACACTTCTACTATTACGTTTTATATTAACAATTAAAATATTCACAGCATTGGTTCATGTTTGTGTTGCAATTAAAATTCCGGCCACTAGATGGCAGCAGTCATTATGTCCTCCGCAGCTAAAGAAACAATAAAAACCCTCAGAGATCCCCACGATGACTGAGAACAAGAGGATACAGTGACTCCAGTAGCTTTTAAAGCTGATGTTTGGACATATTTTGGTTTTAAAACAAATGAAAGCAGTTACGACTTCGTCAAGAGTCATGTGGTCTGTAAATTCTGCAACACCAGAGTCAAGTACTGGACAATACTACAAATATATCCTTGTTACTACAGTTCCACTATATATCGTATTGTTGCACCTGTATCGTGACATGTCTGGTGTCTCCAGATTCTTAAACACACCCACTAAATGACTCACTAAACTCGGGGCTCGACAGACTCACACTGAACCGTCCGGGCTCTGTTGGTTTGCAGCATGACGTAGATCATCAGGGTCAGCTGGGGGGCGCTCTCGCAGAAGGTCTCGATGAGCCTCAGCATGCTCAGGTCGTGGGTCAGGTACACGGCGTACTCCGAGCCCTCCTCTTTCCGCCACCACACCTTGAAGCCCTGACGGATGGCGGAGATGTGCCTGCGAGGACACGGACACGGCAGGAAGTTGTGAACGACGTGTCGGCCATTGTTAGCGAGGGAAACATCTGTACAGATGTTCACGTTGCTATGACGACCTACGACGCTGCTGGTGTACGATAGATTAGTAACTTTTATTTAATTATACAGACACTTTCATTTCGAGAAAAACTGAGGAACTGAAAAGGAATTTGCTTGTTGAGGGTTTTATACAAAAAGACAAAACGGAAATAATTGAAATATAATCTATGAAAGTAGTTTTGTTTCTTTATTATTAATTTCTATTTAAAGTTGTTTCAATAAAACAAAATGGTTTCAACACTTCTTTTTTTTAATTTAAACTGTTTTCTGGGTTTAAAGTATTTTTCGTGTTTTTGGATATTATGGTTAGAAATGTTTCAAATATTTAAATACAAAATAAAACAATAGCTTTCACATGAAGTTTGACCTCATGAGGGCCACTTACATTCAGGTCTGTAGTAGTTGTTGACATTTAGAATATCTGTTCCTTATCTTATCTTAAACACTGAAATCTTTTTGAGTTTAAAAAAAATTAAATTAAATTACTTTAATGTTGAGACAACCCTCCAGTGGTCCATGGAAGTTACTTGCCTGGCCAAAATTTGGCCCCTGGGCCTTGCATTCTTATTCTAAAGTCAATTTAAAATGTACCAGAATATAAAGTATTTATTATAATATGACTAATTTTACGTTTAAAGAAACTAATAAAAATACAAGTTTTTTTTATTATTAATAAACTCAGATTAAAATGTACCAGAATATAAAGTATTTATTATAATACGACTAATTTTACGTTTAAGGAAACTAATAAAAATATGTTTTTTTTATTATTAATAAACTCAGATTAAAATGTACCAGAATATAAAATATTTATTATAATATGACTCATTTTACGTTTAAGGAAACTAATAAAAATACACGTTTTTTTTTAATTATTAATAAACTCAGATTAAAATGTACCAGAATACAAAGTATTTATTACAATACGTCTCATTTTACGTTTAAGAAAACTAATAATAAATACAAGTTTTTTATTAATAAATAAACTCGGATTAAAATGTACCAGAATATATATAGATATATATATATAAGTTTTAATTATAAAATGTTCAAGTTTTATGTTTAAGAAAACTAATAATAAATACTTTTTTTTTTTTAATGGTTAAAAAAAAAAGTTTTGAAAACACTCTAAACAACTCAGTACCTGCACAAGAATCCCAGCTGAAACACGTGCAGGACGCACGACAGCTTGACTTTGTCCCCGAACAGAACCGAGCCTTGCTGCTCCCCTCGCTGAGCCCAGAACCCGGGCAGCTGGCGGTCGTACTTGAACCAGAACCAGCTGAACATCTGGACCACCACGGACGACGCCACCATCAGGCCGACCATCGCCCCGAACCACAGCAGGTTCCCGCGGACGTAGAACTCGGTGGCGACCCACACGTCCGAACCCCAGTCGATCAGGAAGGTGCACACGCCGATCACCGAGAAGGCGAAGTCCACCCAGGAGTACCTGGAGAGGTTCGCGCACTCCATGGTGGTGCGTTCAGGGACTACCTGTTGCTGCTGAAGCTAACGCGGCTAACGAGCTTCCCGTTAGTTTTTCCCTCCAACGCGACTCGGCGTTTCCTGACCCGTGAGGTGAGTCGCTTCATGGCGGCGGCGGGACCCCGTGAACTCACTGGTCCATGTTTTGATTTAGTGGAAACACTTCATTTAAGAGGAAACTGTGGTGAGTTTTTTCGGGGAAGTTTTAAAAAATAGCAGAACTTACGTGACACGCGCGAGACAAACAGGCGCTTCAAGCCCCGCCCCGCGCTTCAGGCCCCGCCCCTCGCCCGCAGGACCAGTTACTAGTGACGTGAAGAGAGACTGTAGAAATAAATCAATCATGTTTTTTTTTAAAAAATAAATCTGTATAAAGTTTTACACGTTTTATTTGTTTTTATCACAGACATTGGAAATAAATCGTCATTATAAAAAAAAAATGTATAGCTAGTTTTAGCAAAAGATATAGAAGTTTATAAATACTGTTGGATGTAAATCTACTAATATCTATTATACATATAATTATTTACTATTATAAATATTTTTTGATCAATTTATGTACACATATCTCGGTTAAGATTTCCAGGAATATTCCACGATTGTTTTTAAATAATAGTGCAAAAGATGTATACATTTTAAATGAAAATAATGTTGGATTATAAAGTCATATTTATTATACATACAATAATGTATTATTAAAAACTATTTTCATTCATTATTTTTCTACTTATCTTGGTTAACATACTGAAATTATTTATAGACTTATATTCCACAAACGTTTTCCAATTTCAGTTAGAAAGAAAAGGTGTTTAAAGGGGAAATAATGTTGGATGTTAATCTTTTTATATTTATTATACATACAATAATGTAGTATTAGAAACTATTTTTTTTCCTACGTATCTTGGTTAACATACTGAAATAATTAATCGACTTTTATTCCACAAGCGTTTTCAAATTTCAGTTGAAAAGATAAAGTTGTTTAAAAGGAAAATAATGTTGGATTTTAATCTTATAATATCTATTATACATTTAATAATGTACTATTCATCCGTATAAAAAATAAAACATTGTATTGCTAGTTTTTTAAACACAACAAAAGATATAGAAGTTTATAAATACTGTTGGATGTGAACCTTATAATATCTATTATACATATAATTATTTACTATTATAAATAATTTTTGATTAATTTATATACACATATCTCGGTTAACAAACTAACACTTTCCAGGGATATTCCACGATTGTTTTTAAATATTTGTGCAAAAGATGTATGGATTTTAAATGAAAATAATGTTGGATATTAATCTTGTTATTTATTAAACATACAATAATGTAATATTAGAAACTATTTTCATTAATTATTTTTCTACTTATCTTGGTTAACACTTCTGAAATAATTTATCGACTTACACTACCGTTCAAAAGTTTGGGGTCACCCAGAAAATTTTGTGTTTTCCATGAAAAGTCACACTTATTTACCACCATGAGTTGTAAAATGAATAGAAAATATAGTCAAGACATTGACAAGGTTAGAAATAATGATTTTTATTTGAAATAATATTTTTTTTCCTTCAAACTTTGCTTTCGTCAAAGAATCCTCTGTTTGCAGCAATTACAGCATTGCAGACCTTGGGCATTCTAGCTGTTAATTTGTTGAGGTAATCAGGAGAAATTTCACCCCATGCTTCTAGAAGCCCCTCCCACAAGTTGGATTGGCTGGATGGGCACTTCTTGCGTACCATACGGTCAAGCTGCTCCCACAACAGCTCAATGGGGTTTAGATCTGGTGACTGCGCTGGCCACTCCATTACAGATAGAATACCAGCTGCCTGCTTCTTCTCTAAATGGTTCTTGCACAACTTGGAGGTGTGCTTTGGGTCATTGTCCTGTTGTAGGATGAAATTGGCTCCAATCAAGCGCTGTCCACAGGGTATGGCATGGCGTTGCAAAATGGAGTGATAGCCTTCCTTATTTAGAATCCCTTTAACCCTGAACAAATCTCCCACCTTACCAGCACCAAAGCAACCCCAGACCATCACGTTACCCCACAATGCTTGACAGATGGCGTCAGGCACTCTTCCAGCATCTTTTCAGTTGTTCTGCGTCTCACAAATGTTCTTCTATGTGATCCAAACACCTCAAACTTCGATTCGTCTGTCCATAACACTTTTTTCCAATCTTCCTCTGTCCAATGTCTGTGTTCTTTTGCCCATATTAATCTTTTTCTTTTATTGGCCAGTCTCAGATATGGCTTTTTCTTTGCCACTCTGCCCTGAAGGCCAGCATCCCGGAGTCGCCTCTTCACTGTAGATGTTGACACTGGCGTTTTGCGGGTACTATTTTAAGAGCTGCCAGTTGAGGACCTGTTAGGCGTCTATTTCTCAAACTAGAGACTCTAATGTACTTATCTTCTTGCTGAGTTGTGCAGCGGGGCCTCCCACTTCTCTTTCTACTCTGGTTAGAGCCTGTTTGTGCTGTTCTCTGAAGGGAGTAGTACACACCGTTGTAGGAAATCTTCAGTTTCTTGGCAATTTCTCGCATGGAATAGCCTTCATTTCTAAGAACAAGAATAGACTGTCGAGTTTCACATGAAAGTTCTCTTTTTCTGGCCATTTTGAGCGTTTAATCGTCCCCACAAATGTGATGCTCCAGATACTCAACCAGCTCAAAAGGAAAGTCAGTTGTATAGCTTCTCTAACCAGCTAAACTGTTTTCAGAGTGCTAACATAATTGCACAAGGGTTTTCTAATCATCCATTAGCCTTCTGACCCAATGAGCAAACACATTGTACCATTAGAACACTGGAGTGATAGTTGCTGGAAATGGGCCTCTATACACCTATGTAGATATTGCACCAAAAAACAGACATTTGCAGCTAGAATAGTCATTTACCACATTAGCAATGTATAGATTAGTTTAAACTTAGATTAGTTTAAAGCACTGTTTAAAAAAACAGTGCTTTTCTTTCAAAAATAAGGAAATTTCTAAGTGTATATTCCACAAACGTTTTCCAATTTCAGTTGAAAAGGTAAAGGTGTTTAAAAGGAAAATAATGTTGGATTTTAATCTTATATGTATTATACATATAATAATGTACTATTTAAATAAAAGATTTATTTGGTGAAACATACTTTGGTTATCACGAAAATAAATTCTAAAAATTAGAAACAATTTATACGTATAAAAAACACAACTTGTATTGCTAGTTTTGTAAACACAACACAAGATATAGAAGTTTATAAATACTGTTGGATGTAAAGCTTATAATATCTTTTGTACATATAACTATTAGAAATTATTTTTTATTTATTTATTTCACACATATCTCGTTTAACATACAGACATTTTCCAGAGACTCCATATTCCACGATTGTTTTTTAATTTTATTGCAAACGATGTATACATTTTAAATGAAAATAATGTTGGATATTAATCTTTTTATATTTATTATACATACGATAATGTAGAAACTATTTTATTCATATTTGTTCTACTTATCTTGGTTAACATACTAAAATTATTTGGAGAATTATATTCAACAAACGTTTTCCAATTTTGGTTAGAAAGATATAGATATTTAAAAGGAAAACAACGTTGGATATTAATCTTATAATATCTATTATAAATCTATTACATACATTTCTGATTTATTTGGTACACATACTTTGGTTAACATACTGGAATTGTTCATAGACTCCACACATTTTTTTTCAAAAGATATAGAAATGAATGATAAAGACTTTCATTGACACAAATAAGATCTTTTTTCTTTACAACTTTAGTATTTTTATTATGAGGGAATCAAAAAACAAGTGTTGAATATGGTCATGTCTTACTTTTTTACATTTAAATTTAAATTTCAAAATCTAGATATTTGAAGAGTAGTGGTATTAATGTTGTGTTGTAAACTTTTCACGATGATAAAAAAAAAACAAATCAAAACACCTTCACGTCCACCTGGAGGTCTCCCGGTCAAAATACCGTAGCCCCGCCCACCACCGCAAACCCCGCCCCCCCGGAATCTCCTTCTCTCCGGGCGCGCTCTCCGTCTCTCGGTGCGACTGAGCCGAACTCGGGGCTAATTTTCCACCCAAGTGAGGCCACCATGTCGCGGGTGTACATCGGACGGTTAAGCTACCGGGCCAGAGAGAAGGACGTGGAGAGGTTCTTCAAGGGCTACGGGAAGATTCTGGAGGTGGACTTGAAGAACGGGTACGGTTCTTTTGTCCGCGGCGACCCTGCAGCCTGGCTACATGCTAACCTGCTTGTTAGCCGAGGCCTTGTTTTTATCGCTATTCGTGACATTTTATTGCTTAAATATACCAGTAGTTAGTGGGAGGACTCGACTTATTATGCGTTTTGGTCGAATATTTATGTTTTAAAATGATGATATTAAACATTTTTTTATTCACTACAACGACTTAAATCGGATATTCTGGACGGTGTATTGTCGGCCGTTATAGCGGTTAGCATGTTAGCCGCGTTAGCTAGTATGTTAGCCGCGTTAGCTAGCTAGCTAGTTAGCATGTTAGCCGCGATAGCTTAGCATGTTAGCTTTAGCTAACGCTGTTGTCGCCGCAGCTATGGCTTCGTGGAGTTCGACGACCCCCGCGACGCCGACGACGCCGTGTACGACCTGAACGGCAAAGAGCTGTGCGGCGAGCGGGTGATCGTGGAACACACGAAGGGACCGCGCCGTGACGGCGGCTACAGCGGCGGCGGCGGAGGAGGGGGAGGAGGTGGTGGTGGTGGCGGCGACAGAGGTGGCGGTGGCGGCCGGGGAGACCGAGGCGGCGGCGGAGGAAGTGAGTATCCAAGACAAACACGGCCGTGTTTCTCTCACTTATTGATCAAGTTATCTTGTTATCTTAAGCCTTGATTTCAATCTCGTCCTTTGGTGGTTCATGTGCATCGATCTGACTGAATACAGTCGTTGTTTATGTGCAGATAAAACGTAAGATATTAGCTATTGACATAAAGCTTGTTATGAGTAGAATACATACACATGATACTGTAACTGATCTTGACAATAACACGATTATATATAGAAACAAGCATCTTAAACTCTCTTGCTAAACGTTGGCACGTCATTGTGACATTTTACACCAGTGCACCAACATGTTTATGAATTAATGTTAACCATACACATTGCTTCAGACTTTAAAGGTATAGTCCTCGCAAAAAAATGCAATCATTTTCCACTTGCCCTCGTTGCAAGACGTTTCAGAGTAATCGGTTTCTTTTGCAGTTACATGCAAAAAATGTATGTCCATATGACAGCAGTGACCGCTTACTTTCTCTGTGGAAAAAAGACACCAAAGACATCCAAATGGCTCCGTTACTGCTTGTCTGTAATTGTTCCGCTTGTGTTGAAGCCAGCCAAAAGTTTATATTTTAAAGATAGTTTGTAGAAGAAGCTGCTAGTGTCTCTGGGTAAACCTTTATTTTTTTTCAGAACAATCTGTCCTTCAATACAAGAGGGACGGTAAAGACGATCACGATGGAGGTATTTGGGTGTTTTTTGGCGTATTATTGTGGATGAAGAAACGTTAGCCTTGTTTGTTACCGTCACATTGACATGCAGTGCCGCCCTGTAACTATAATAAGAAATGTGAGTTTTTGGTGAACTATCCCTCTAGCCAAACATTTGTCTGCACATCATCGTGACATTTTTACACCAGTACACATATTTGCACACTTATTGTACGGATTTATGTCAACGATTCTATATGTCAAGTCTACACACTTCATACTAGATTAAGGATATATTTGTTGCACCAGAATCACCAAAGACCAGATTATAACTGCATGAGCATATGCTGAGAAAAACGGAGTAACAACCGATCTGCATATTTATTGATGCTGTAACATTTGGCTGTCAATTATACGTGATACTGATTATTTTGTAGAAGAAAAATCTAATATTTTTAAAAAATGAATGTTGATTTTAAAAGTAAAGATTTAACAAAGAACCTCAATGTTTTAATTGAAAGAGTCCTTTGCTGAGTGCCTGCCCCTATTGCTGGCCATGGTGTCCCCCCTTTCCAAGAGTGTGGTTTGACCATTCTGGGCCCTTGGGCAGACCAGTAAAGGGAGCCATTGTGAATGAAGACTGCCATTTTGCCATTAGGCCCTGGCCGGGTGGTGAGGATGCCATGGGGTTAGGATCAGATGTGGGTTCAGCTCTCATAGGTGCCTAACAACAACATGTTTTGTATACAGTGCTTTGATTTTTGTTTAGCTTTTTTAATACATGAGTTAGCTCAGGCTACATCCACGTCGATGCTCTGCATCAGCATCAGTCGATCTTTTATCAACACCAGCTCTATGTGCTTCAAATGGATCTTTTTTTTATGCAGACTTTTTTCTCAACACACCAAAGAATACGTTTTTGACTACAACGTCTTTCCTAGTTTTGTGCTAAAATTCTTTTTTTGAGTCCTGGTGTTTCCTGAAAAAACATTTTAATGGACGTTCAATCTTAAAATCATTATGGTTCCTGATGTGGAACAGACCTTTAGACTGCCATCTAGTGGCCTCTAGTAGGTATAGGTGGATCCTTCTCACTAATTATTTTGTCTAGATAACAAAAAACTAAAATTTGAACATTGGCACACAATTTGTATTGAATTTCCAACAATCCTTAAACCCTTATTGTATTGTGGATGTAGCCTGAGGTAATTTGAGTTAAGTTCACAGTAAGTACATTTTTGAATCAGTTTTAAGTATTGAAAAAATCTTTTCTGTAATTTTAAGCAGATTGTTTTTTTAGCGCTAGTAAATGTCTAGATTTTTCTTTTTTTTTATAGTTAAATGTACAGTTTAGTCATTTATTTTGAGTTGCATCTTTATTTCTTTGGATATATTTTGTAGTTTAGAGTTTTTTTGAGCTGACATACATCCAGATGTTGCCCGTGTGTTCGTTCCTCATATTCTTCTCTCGTTGCCTCGAAAGGTGGATATGGTCGCTGGGGAAGAGACCGATACGGTCCGCCTATAAGGACGGATTATCGGCTCATAGTCGAGAATCTGTCCAGTCGCTGCAGCTGGCAAGACTTGAAGGTACGTCTCCCGGTGGTCCGTGGCGGAGCGATCCGTCCTGACGTTAGGGTCGTGTCTCTCAGGACTACATGAGGCAGGCCGGCGAGGTCACTTATGCAGACACTCACAAGGGCCGGAAGAACGAGGGCGTGATCGAGTTCCGCCTGTACTCCGACATGAAGAGGGCCCTGGATAAGCTGGACGGGACGGAAGTGAACGGCAGGAAGATCCGCCTGATCGAGGACCGTCCCGGAGCCAGACGCCGTCGCTCCTACTCCCGAAGCCCCAGTCGCTCCAGGTACGTCGACGAAGACTCTCCTGAATCGACCCGGACTCTTAACTCCACCTTTGTGATCCCAGGTCTCGCTCAAGGAGCCGTCGGTCCCACAAGAGCCGCAGTCGCAGCGAGAGCAGCAGCCGGAGTCGCTCCCGCAGCCCGTCCCGGAGCAAGAAGAACAAGGGCAAGGACGACGACGAGCACGGCCAGAAGAAGGAGAGCAGCCGGAGCCGCAGCCCCCGGAGCAAGAAGAGCAAGAAGGATACGAAGAAGAGCAAGAAAGACGAGTCCCGGTCCAGGTCTCGCTCCCGTTCCACGTCCAGGAAGTCCGTGTCCAAGGGTCGGGATCAGCCCAAGAGCGAAGACGAAGGCCCGGGACCCGACAGAGCTTCACGGTCCCGCTCTCGCTCCCAGTCACCTGAAGATTCGAAACCCAGAGCGAGGTCAAAGTCCAAGTCCAAATCCCCGTCCCCTTCTCCCACTAAAGCTCGCTCCCGCTCCAGATCGGCCTCTCGTTCCATGTCCCGCTCGCCCTCGCGCTCTCGTTCCCGCTCTCGCTCCTAGATCCGGATAGGGAACTTTTTATTTCAAACACACCCCCCCCCCCCCCCCGTGTCTCGGCCCCCCGCCCCGCTAACAACCCGCCACTAGTCGTTCCCCGGCCCCTTTTTGATAGCTAGCTCGTCTGTGCTCGTCCCGCGTCTGCAGCGTTCCCGTTGAAAATGTCGCTGCTGGTTCCGTATTAGCCTTGGTTTTTTTTTTAGGGATGTTTAGATGACCTGGCAGACTCGACTTCAATAGTGGCTGTGTGTGCGTGCGTCTGTTAGATGGGTTTTATTTGAAATCTTGAAAGCATGTTTGTGCTGGTTGGATTATCGTTTTGTCATTTTGACCTTTTTGTGAGATCCATGTATTGTTTTCATTACAAAATAAAACATTAAAATGTTATAAGTTTTTGTTTTTCAACAACCTTTCAACTTTTGTAGCAACAACTCTTAGACCAGGAATGTGTTTGAGCCATTTAGGAGCTTATTCTCATCTATTACACACCCTGAAAAAATTGCTTTGTTTGGATGAATCCTAACAAGAAGTCATTGCACTTTAAAAAAAAGAAAAAGTGAAGGTTAAATATAGTTTGAGTGTGTTTGAATATAACAAAAAATGTGAAACATTTGTCAGATTTGTATTAAATGTCAGGAACTTTGTAATCTAGTGATGAGTTGATGAGGCTTCATGAAACAGCTGAGGTATCATAATACAGGATACATATCAAGATTTCTTAAAATTTCGAAATCAGTCATCAATGTATCAAATAAGCCTTTACGTTCTCCGCAGTTAAAGGATCAATAAAATCCCATGATGACTGAGGACAAGAGGATACAGTTGAATCCAGCAGATGTTAAAGCTGATGTTTTGACAATTTGATTTCAAAACAGATGAAAACAGTTCGTCAAGTCATGTGGTCTGTGAATTCTGCAACACCAGAGTCAAGTACTCGACAATACTACAAATATATACTATCAACTACTCATTAAAAAAATATGAATGGCTATTTCTACACATTCATTTCTCCATATTGTCCTCATAGAAACACTTATCACATTGTCAAAGATACTTGGATGAAGAAAGGTAAGTGAAAAAAGTACAATATTGATGGTTCTCCAAATTATTTCTGTACTTTAAGTTCGCTCTAGTAAAAAGCAGTAAAATGCAGTTTAATGAGGTATCAACACATCCTATAAGAAACATAGAACAACATTTAATAAACAAAGCGATATAAAAAAAACGTTTATTTACAAATATGAGTCAAAACATTCAGGTTCATCATTTCAGTTTTTGGAAGTGCTTGTCGACTCGTGATCAAAAGGTTCCTCAGGTTCTGATACAGTTTTTCTTCATGACACGTTTCACTGGGAGTCGAAGCTGCGGAGCATTTTCAAAATGGAAGACCCGTGATTTATTCATCGTCATCATCGTCTTCGGAGGAAGAGCGCGTCACTCCTCCGCTGTCGTCTCGGTAACACCTGGACAGGTCCCTCAGCTGCTCCAGGGCCTCCTGGTACTGATCCGGGTCCATGCCGTGGGACAGGAAGCTGGGGGCCACGCGGCGGACGTCGAACGCGCTGACGGAACGATGCAGGTCGGCGAGCCAGGGGCCGATGGCGGGGCCCGACTGGAGCGAAGTCATGACGGGGACGGAGGACGGGGTTCGAGACAGAACTGTGGACGGACACCGTCGATGTCATTAAATAACATTAAATAAAGTTTCATGGTGACAGGATGCGAGTGGGAATCGTACTCACAACCGTTCTGGTGACTGTGGTGCGGAGCCTGAGCGCCGGCGAAGATCTGCGGGAAAGGAGGCGTCAACTTACTGGAGCTCGACACCAGCTGGAGATTCCTGTCGTGGTTGAGAGTTCGGAGAAATGAGAGGCTGCAGGTTGAAAAACTTGAGGTACATCGAGGCTTCGTGAAACAGCTGATGAGGCATCATGATACACGAATATCAAATTCTTCAAATTAAAGAAATATATATTTTGAGTTTTAAAAATCAGATTTCATTTTTATCATAGTTCTTTTATTGTTAATATTGAAATAAAGTGTGTATTAAATTCATTTTTAATTCATTTTTGTGTTGGAATTAAACTTCAGCCCGCTAGATGGAAGCAGTGATTACGTCCTCCGCAGCTAAATGATCAATAAAATCCTGCGATGACTGAGGACGAGAGGATACAGTAGACTCCAGCAGATTTTTAAGCTGATGTTTGGATATATTTTGGTTTCAAAACAAATGAAAGCAGTTACGACTTCGTCAAGAGTCATGTGTGCTGTGTCTCAAATCGCATACTACTCTACTTAGTATACTAGAAGTTAGTATGCATCAGTTTAGTGTACGTACTAAGTTGTACGCAAATTCTCCACAGATAGTATGTCTCAAATCAAACACTGCTGCTACACACTAACCGGAAATGACTCGACAGCTTCTTCTTCTACTTCTATTTAACGATGTTTCAAGCAGCTGTTTGAACGCTATCGCCACATGCTGGCAGCACGCTTTGCAAGTTTGGAAAAATAAATAAAGAAAAAATATGAGAATCTAAATAATCGCGAGATATTTAAGCTGGTATCAGCAGCGAAGACGTGTTTATCCTTCTACTGCTGCTGAAAATACACATTTAAGTATATGCATATATATGCATTTATATATGACGTAACTTCCGTTTAAAACGTCACTAAGATGGCGGCTGTTTAGTGTGGTTAGTGTCCATCGAACCATACTCAGTTTTGTGGGCGTGTTAGTATGCCAATTTAGTGTGCATGGCGCACTAAATTTCGCATACTAAGAATTGAGACGCACTAACGCACTAAAAATACTAACTTTTAGTACGCTAGTATGCGATTTGAGACACAGCAGTGGTCTGTAAATTCTGGAACACCAGAGTCAAGTACTCAACAATACTACACATATATACTTGTTACTTCAGTATCACTATATATACAGTATATATCAATTAATAATGCCAGTATCGCCAGGCTCTTGCAACCTGGCTTTATTTTCAAACTGAGAGCACCATCTAGTGGTCTTTCAAAATGAATACACTATCATTATACCTCATCAACTGTTTCATGATACCTCATCAACTGCTTCATGATACTTCATCAACTGCTTCATGATACTTCATCAACTGTATCATTAAGCCTCATTAACTGTATCATGAAGCCTCATCAACTGTATCATGATACCTCATCAACTGTTTCATGATACTTCATCAACTGCTTCATGATACTTCATCAACTGCTTCATGATACTTCATCAACTGTATCATTAAGCCTCATTAACTGTATCATGAAGCCTCATCAACTGTATCATGATACCTCATCAACTGCTTCATGATACTTCATCAACTGCTTCATGATACTTCATCAACTGTATCATTAAGCCTCATTAACTGTATCATGAAGCCTCATCAACTGTATCATGATACCTCATCAACTGTTTCATGAAGACTCATCAACACACTTTACACTCACAAGGGAGACGAAGGATAGAAGGAGTCGACGTATGAAGCGAGGACGTCTTCTCCGCTGGCGAGGCCGTGAAGCGGCGTCGGGGGAATCGTCCCGGCAGCCAAAGAGCTGAGGGAACAGAAACAGCGAAGCTTCGTTTGTGTCGTCGGGTGCGAGACGCGACTCGAAAGACCAACAACGGCAACACAAACCTGCTGAGTTTGTGTCCCTCGAAGCCTCGGAGCGTCACCCACTGACCGTAGCACCGGCCGTTGTCGGCCTCCGGACACGTCGAGATCGGCTTCCACGGCGGCGAGTCGGCACACGCGCCCAGAGCGTCGGGAAGGGAGTCGCCGTGCATCATGGGAAAGGGGAGGGCGCAGTAGGCGGACACCACCTGGAGCGCCAGCGGAAGATTAAAGATTAAAGATAAACTGCAGAGATTAAATCACATCCTCTCACCTTTCTTCCCGAGGAGCAGAGAGCGTCCGACATCTGCCACATGGGGACGCAGTCGCTCCTCATCCTGTACGGCACCGTGAGGGAGTCCAGGGCCAGAGCCAGGACCGAGCTGGAGTGGTACCAGAGGGAGGGCTGTGGGAGAGCCATGTATTAGTACCTTCTGTGTCTACTATACTTGTGTAACTTTAAAGTGTCCATCATTTTACTTTCTACTTCTCCGTCTTTTCCTTTAAGAGACGTGTGTTTCTTTACTATTCTTGTTCAAAATAAAGTTGTTTTCATAAAAAATAAAAATACTTTCAATTAAAAAAGAAGTCGTTTCTTTTGGTGTATTTCGATTAAAGTACATACTTTTGAAGTTGTTTTTTTTAACTTAAGGAGAATAGTTATAGGAAAAGTTATTTTTATTGAAATGTAAAAAGTTAAGAATTTAATTTTTTCTGATTTTATTTTATTTAAAAATCATTTATTTATGATGTAGAAATTGTTTTCTTTCTATTTAAATAAAAGGTTTTGAAGGTGTTTTTCTATTATAATGACAAATGTTCAAGTTTTTTTTTAAATTAAAGTAAAAACAGTTGTTTATTTATTATATTTACACTTTTAATTTTACAATTGAAACCTATTCTTTGATTGAAGTCATCTTTTTGGTGTAAGATATTATCGATATTATTATGTCTTAGTTATTCAATAAATAAAGTTGTTGTGAAGCAAATTTTTTATGGAATAATAAAGAAAAAAAATCTGTCTTCATAAAAAAGCTGCGGTTGCCAGTTTCAGTTCGACGAGGAAGTGGTTTTTGAGGGCGACCCGTCGTCATGGCGACACCCGATACTCACGTCGAAGCTGAGGTGAGGGAAGCTGACGGGGGACGTGGGTTTTAACCCCAGACCTCCTCGCAGCGACAGAGGACAGAACATGGAGCTGTGGCTGGACATGTGGACGACGCCCAGAGAGCAGTTGAGCAGGTGGTAAAACTCCTTCGTCGGCGTCTGAACGAACAAAAGGTCCGAAATAAAAATGACAAACAAAAAGATCTAATTGACGACAACATTTTAAAATCTTACCGAGTCTGGATGACTGACGGGTGCCAATCCCCAGGTGAGGATGCCCCTCCCCCCGTAGTCGTCGTGAAGCATCTCTGTGACCTTTGACCCGATGCCAGCAAACCCGTCCGCCAGGTCGCACAACACCTGGAATCCCTGAGAGAGAACGACACTGGTGACCCACAAGTTCAATAAAACAAGATGACATGAGGAGAAAATAGAAATGATTTTAAAATGTGTGATAAAATAAAATGTGACAAGTCTGATGGAAATGTATTGAATTAAGGATTAGTTTGGAGTTTTAAGTAGTGATGTGTTGATGAGGCATCATGAAACAGCTGATGAGGTATCGTGATACAATCAAAATAATTATACACTTAAAAATTGCGATATTTAAATTCACGATACAATATCGATATTTAACGGCACTGTATCGATTTTAAATAAAAAACAAAAAACATTTTGCTGTTCTTTTTAACCAGTTATTTTATTTACCACTTAAAAGAAAATAAGAAGAATGCATTTGAAGTGTGAACTTTATTTTCTGCACTTAAGAAAGTGCATTTATGTCTCGCAATTAAACTTCTGGCCACTAGATGGCATCAGTCATTTCATCCTTTCGCAGCTAAAGGAACAACAAAATCCTGCGAGGTTCCCGGTGATGACTGAGGACGAGAGGATACAGTCGACTCCGGAAGCTTTTAAAGCTGCCGTTTGGACTTTTTTGGTTTAAAAAACAACATTTTAGAAAAGAGTCTCGAGGGCCTTTTTCCAACCATCACTAGTACCTACAAAGAGTTACACACATACCTGGAAGTAATCGCACTCCTCGACGAAAAAGTGCAGCTTGTCGTCCAACTCGTCCAGCAGAGCCCCGTGCAGCACAGCTTCCCCCTGACCGAACGCCTCCAGACGGTCCGAGTCGCTGCAGAAACACCGACGATAGAAGAAAAATCCTGAGTTTCTCCATGTTCACAATATTTACTTTATAGTCCCTTAAATGTAACAATACTTTAACAGTTATCTCACGACAGCTACAAAAAGAGACTTTTATAGTGCGCATAATTGGAAGTCGGAGGTACCCGTCGTGGTTGTACTGGTGGACGATGGAGACGGTGCGAGGATGCAGGTGGATCCGGAGAAAGTCGGACCAAACCTTCACGCTGCCCTCCAGCTTGTAGCTCTTCTGCGCCCTCTCCAGGCGGCTGTTCACCGTGTCCACCCGTACCTTCCCTGCAGCTGGAGAAAACTCTATTCAAGGAAACCATATTTTAAAAAAAAAATTCATGGGTCGTAGTTCTTACCGGAGCGCTGGGGCTGAGTTTTGCGGTGGAAATCAGCTTCGGCCAGAATTCCTCCTCTCTATTGGAGAAGATTACATGAGTAAGAACTGTCAGCTATGGATGTGTTGATGAGGCTTCATGAAACAGTTGATGAGGTATCATGATACAGTGTCTTCATTTTGAAAGACCACTAGATGTCACTCTTCATTATATTTAGCTCTAATCTAATTCAATGAACCTGGCATTGTTTTCAAACTGAGAGTAACATCTAGAGGCCTTTAAAATGAGGACACTGTATCATGATACTGTTTCATGAAGCCTCATCAACACATCACTAGTTTTTACCGTTATAAAAACTGCACAAGTGCAGACCAACACTATAAAAAACTCACGTCCAACAGTTCCAGATCTTCCAGGAAAGGATTTTTAGGAGGAGGCTTTTCTTTATGCATCATCAAGTTCCCATCCCTGTCGAGGAACAGATCAGAAGATGCATGAAAGTCAACAATAGTGAGACTTGAGATTGTGTTGTGTTGTGTTTACCAGGTGAACGCCGAGGTGTCCTTGCCATCATCGTACAGACCTCCCTGCTGCGGGAGGGCCCGAAGACTTCCTGATTTAGAAGGGATTAGAATTAGAAACTGGAGCTTGATGCAGGAAGTGATGCCGTCACTGCTACCTTTGAGGTCCATGGCGATGAGTCTGGGTGTGTAGGTGATGCTCCCGCCGAGAGTCTGACCTTCTCGGAAGACCACATCGCTCTGGATCTCACCGGGTGGAGCATCTGGGTCGTAGGATAAAGATGCATCCTGAAGAAAATGAACGTCATTATTAGTCCTCAACGAAACATACATATATTTTTATTTAAATGGAAAATTACAAATAAATTACTTTCTATTTTTCACAACAGATTCTTTACTTATCTCTTTCACATTTGTATCCTATAATATCATATAACTAAATCCAAACTATGTGAAATATTTATTGCTCAATGCATGTAGAAAATAAGGTCAACATTTTACACGATTGTTTTTTTTATTAAAAATAAAAATGTATGGGTTGTATACAAGCATATGGTAGAGAAGGCTGACATGATGTGACAGAAAAAAAAGAATATTTGTTCTTTTCCATGATGCTATCAGACAAAATTAGAATGAAAAATACTTTATTAATCCACAAAAGAAATAGATTTTTCAGTTGTAGTTGATCCATTCACAGCGTAAGAAGATAGTAGGTAACGAAATACGTCTACAATGCTTAAGATAACCAGAAAACAATGTAGAAAAACATATAATATACAGTATATTCTCGTTTGAACTATTGTTACGGTTTATTTTCATGTCTAAACAAGAAGTACACCTGCAGTTAATAGAATACTCTGATGCGAGAATTCTGAGCCGCTCTAGTAGAAGAACTCACATTTCTCCGATCCTTAAAACTCTTCACTGGCTGCCAGTTTCTTTCAGGATCAACTTTAAAATTCTGGTTCTTACTTTCAGATCTATTCATGGTCAGACTCCTCCTTACATCAGTGATCTGATCCAGCCTTACACCCCAGCTCTGAGGTCTGTGGATCAGAATCTACTGATGGTTCCTGAACACGGTTCAGGACCAGAGGAGAGAAATCCTTCCAGACTGTTGCTCCTAAGCTTTGGAACGATCTTCCTCTGTGTTTGATGATCTACTGACTCCTTCAAGAAACATCTAAAGACATTTTTATTTGTGTTTTTCCCTGATTTTCTGGGACTCCTGTGTTTGTCTTTTGTGTCTTGGCATTTTAAAGTATATATTTTAACTGCGTTTTGTTTTTAGATTGTTTAAGCGTTTTGTGACGCTGGTCTAGAAAGGCGCTTTACAAATAACATTTACTTACTACTTAATTATTTACTATGTACGTTATATGTGAAAACGCTAAGAAACACTAATAACGTAATATAACGTATCGTATTAGACATTCAATGTCACTGTACGCAGGAAATACTGCACCGGTGTTTACATTTAATATTCAGATATAAATGTAAACATTCCAGTGTGTACAAATAGTATTGCAGTAACTCTGCAACATATAATTTTGTACACCATTTACTATAAAATGAAAAACAAATGATCAGGTAAATAAAGTCTTGTCTTAAAAAAACTCGCGACTCGGAACTATTATTTTTTTTAACAAATGTCAACGTGCCATGACGTTATTTCACAAATTTTAAAAGACTTAAAAGACGAATAATTATAAAGATGTGATGTCATTCACTCTTGATATCATTGTATACGAAATAGTTACAGTAAATGCCAACCGTTTATGATTCAGTGCCAACATGGCAAAAGAAAAACATCCTTCATGTATATTTTCATCCGCAGCATCAGCTGAGATGTAAACACGCAGCATGCTAAGCTAACACCAGTTAGCATCCTTCGTACCTGCAAATTCCACCAGTGAGTCCCCACGAAGTTGGAATAATGTCCGAGCTGGAGCGTGATCACGGAGCCGCGGAAGCCGCTCATCGTGGCGTCAACACGCGGAAGAAACTTAAGAAAAAGTTAACAAACGCGTTACTTGAAACTTACTAGAAATGACAGTCATGATTGTTTTCACTGAGCGCCGGCGTCACACGCGTGCGGAGCTCCGCAGTGACAACAACTCTGATTGGCTGAGAGTGCAGTACGGAGCTCGATGATTGGACTACAGTGTGACGCCGGTCGTCGTGGGGCAAATACTAAAAATGCCACAAAAATGGAGATAAATAATAATCAATAGTGTAGAAATATAGACTTTTTAATATATGTTTAATATCAGTAATGGAAACTATGAAGAAAACACAAAGAAACAAAATGTCTTTCCAGCAGATGGCGCCATTCTACCGTTCAGTTATATTGCGAGAACCTCGAACTGTGTATAAATAAGTTAAATCCAGTTTTGGGATTTATGATAGTAAATTGACATAATTTCATGATTATATTTTCCTTTCCGCATATTCACAGAAACTTCGTTTCAAATTCTGTGTCCATAACATGAAATTCACTGCGATCTATACTCATTTTTTTAAACAACTAAATGTTTTGTGTGTCCAGGTAGCAAGATTCGTTTGTTTATTTTTTTGTAAATTGTACAAAATTGTAAAAAGTTGCTTCTATCAAAAATATTTCCATTCAAACAATTAAAAGTGTTTTTATTTAGTGGTCACATCGCAAACTACTACATCCACACACTGGCAACAACTGTACTTCTATCAAGGTATATTTTTCTTTATAATTCAATTATAACATGTGCTTTAATAAAAATAAGGAAAAAATACTTTTTTTTTCATTTTAATTAAAAATTACTTCACTAAGTGTTTTACTTACAATAAAAAATGAGGGGTTTTTTTTATAAGTTATTTCGGATTGAATAACAGAAATTAAAAAAAATGCCACAAACGCAAACAATTTTATCTTTAAAGAAAACACATGCAATTAATGGACTATATAAATATTTGTATACACTCTACAAATGTATACAAATATATAATATTTCTTATAGATTATATTTATTTGTTTATAGAGTGTATATTTGTATAGACTCTACAAATATACATTACTTACTAACGTACTTACTCACTTACTAATTAAAAAGTTTGAACTTTATTTTCTGCACTCAAACCGTTTTTTAATTAAATATACTTTTTTGAATTAAAACCATTTTTTATATTAAAACAATTCAAGCAACTCTTTCTTTTTATAAAAAATATTTAATTTATTTTTTCATGATTTCTCTTAATTTAAATGTTTGTTGATTATTTTTTATTTTTTTATTTTATTTATTAAATTGTGTTTTTTATTTATTAAAGCTTCTTTTTCTTTTTAAATTAAATAATAAATAAACAAAACTGCATATGTCATCAATCGCTGGTCAGGTGATCTTGAATAATAGAACAGTGAGTCTCTTGTGTTTTGTTGTTGTTGTGTTTCATCACCACGGCCTCATAACTTTTCTTACACAATCATCCGCTCACTGGAAACATTCCCATCTTATAACGGCAGACTCTGGACCAGTGAGACGACATGGAAGCGCGACCTTTGCCCTTTCTTCTGTTGTGTTAGTGTGTCAGAAACCTGACGCATTGATCCTTGTTTGTTTTTTTTGTGTGTGTTTTATTGATTTTCTCCAGTTTCACCTTCAAACCTTCCGAAAGTGAGTCAGAGTCACAGGTTTTTTAGTTTTCTGCTCAGTTGGACCCGAGGTGTCTCTCCACACGCGTGACGTGGAGACTGAATATCACGGAGCAATAAAAGGTGACAACACGGATGAGATATTGGGAACTTCGGACAGGGGTCAACTATTCACCTGATATTTATTGTGTCACATAAAAGCTCGAGATCTGTATAAATACGACCCGACGAGCCGAGACACGTCGTCTCTGATTCCTGATCCCTGAGGTGAGACGCTTGTGATTATCGGACACATTTGAGGGTTTTCTAAACACACTTTGTCTTCAGGTGCTTTCATCTGATCATCATGAGAGTCTACGTGGTCCTCCTCGCACTGGCCGTCATCTCAGGTGAGTTTTTATCAGGTTTAAAACAAACAAATTTAAACTAAACATTTTTTTAAATCCCTCAGGCTGCCATGGCAGAATGGTCCCCCAGGACGACTGGTTGGACTCCATGGACTCCACCGTGGAGACCATGAAGGACTACTTCAGCGCTCTGACCAAGAGGGCCGATGAAATCCTGAAGGACGTCCAGAGCGCTCAGCTCACCAAAGACATGGAGTAAGTTTGTACCAGAATCTTTTTTATAAATGAGAAAAAGCCTTAATAACACAAAATATAAATCTATTAAAATCAAGCAAAGAAAAAGAATGTAATAGATTTAATTCAGTTAAATGAAAATTAAACAGAAAAACAAGTTAAAGCAAATTATAAATATATATATATATTAATGGATTTTATTCGCATAAAAAAAGATTAGAAACATCCACTTAACATTTCCTTTATCAAACCACTAACTATATCTTTACTTAATTAAAATTTGTGGGATAACTTGACACATTTTTTGGCTGTTAGGAAATTTAAAAAACTTGGATGGTGTAATAAAATAAATTATATTGAATATTTTATGTCTAATCATATTAGATAAAACAAGTACAAGAGCAGGAAGTAGTAGCGATAGATTGATGAGGCTTCATGAAACAGCTGATGAAGTATCATGATACAGTGTCTTTATTTTGAAAGACCACTAGATGTCACTCTCTGCTTTATAATCTTCGCTTCTGATCTACTAATACAATGAAACCTGGCATCATTTTTAAACAGAGAGTGACATCTAGTGAAGAAAATGAAGACACTGTATCATGATACCTCATCAACTGTTTTATGAAGCCTCATCAACACATGACTAGCAACTCGTTATTGATCATAGATTTCTTCTAAAGTTTGAGGCTCATCTTCTCTTCGTTCCTCCACCAGGAAGATGATCGTGGACACCGCTGGTGAGCTCGCCACCTACAAGGACGACCTGGAGACCAAGCTGGCGCCGTACTCTCAGGAGGCGGCCGACCGCGTCGGCAAGGACCTGAAGAAGATCGGGGACAAGCTGGTGGAGCACCTGAAAGAAGGCCGCGAGCAGATGGACAAGTACACCAACGAACTCCAGACCATGATGGAGCAGAACGTGGAAGACGTCCGCCTCCGGGTCTCCACCTACACCCGCAAGCTGAAGAAACGTCTCAACAAGGACACAGCTGAGTTCAGGAGGTAGGTCCTGCTGACCTTGTAGTTCTTCTGGCCTTTGCACCTTTGCAACTTCAACCAACTACATTTGACACTGAACTCATTCTCTTTTGTCGCAGGCAGTTCGACAACTACGTGGCCGCCATTGAGACCGGCACCGTCGAGAACCTGGATGAGATGAGAAGGAACCTGGAGCCCTACTTCACCCAGGTGCGCGACAACACCCAGACCAGGATCGAGTCCGCCAACGACATGGTGAAGACCCAGATGGAGAACGTGAGAGTCCAGGTGGAGAAGACGGGCAAGGACCTCAAGGAGAGCTTCGAGAAGACCTCCGACGATCTGAGCGTGATCCTGCAGAAGAGGATGGAGGAGATCAGCCAGTGGTTCCAGCCTATGGTGGAGCTGATCAACGAGAACCTGTAGACGCTGTCGTCCAGTCCGAGCCGCCCGTCAGCATCATGACACGTTTGTTGTGTGACAATAAAGACGCTCAACTCTGTGCCTATGTCTCGTGTTTACTTCAACATCTACAGGGACCTGCAAAATAAGACCTTCCACTCTCCAGAGGCCTGTGTTTGACTATTGCTTAGACAAAGTGTTGGGAATCTTTCGCTCACATGAATGGTTTGAAATGGATTAGATTCACAAATTAAAGATTAAGGGGGTTTGCAACATGAAGCTAGAGATGTGTTATAAAATAAAAACAATGGTATAGGGTTGTAAAGTAAAACTACCAATTTACAAGCCTATGAGAATTTCTACAATAGCTGCTTCTTAAGGTAAGCCGAGGAACTCCAGTGTGTAAAATGCATCACGTCACCTTTTAGTGGGACGTGAAGTTCACACGAGGACAAAGCAATTCCCATGTTTGTGTCACAATATCTGTGCCGTCAACAAGGAGGAGACGATTAGCTCCGCAGTAAGAATTCTGACCCGCTCTGGTAGAAGAACTCACATTTCACCCGATCCTTAAAACTCTGCCAGTTTCTTTCAGGATCAATTTTAAAATCCTGGTTCTTACTTTCAGATCTATTCATGGTCAGACCTTCCATCAGTGATCTGATCGAGACTTACACCCCAGCTCGGGTTCTGAGGTCTGTGGATCAGAATCTACTGATGGTTCCTGAAAACGCTTCAGGACCAGAGGAGAGAAATGCTTCCAGACTGTTGCTCCTAAGCTTTGGAACGATCTTCCTCTGTGTTTGATGATCTACTGACTGCTTCAAGAAACATCTCAAGATTTTTATTTGTGCCTTTCCCTGATTTTCTGGCACTCCTGTGTTTGTCTTGTAAGGAAATGACAACTTTACTGTAATCAATCATCTAGATTTAACAAACATTTCAAATAGTCACTTGATTAACTAATAATCTTTCATATTTAATTCATATTAAATAATCATCCATTCACTGCAACAAACTCAGGTTCACAGGCCGAGGTCAGATAAAGCCTTTCACACAAAGAGAAAGATTAAACAAACCCAGACTCCAGCAAGTCTGTGGGAACCTGTGTGAGAACTCACACTGAAAGACACAACAGGCCAGCAAGTCACTGGGAACAGATTCTCTTTAGAAGACAAACAAACTCTGGTGAATTTCCACGACGACCACGTGCGACGGCCATCTTAGAAGACAAGTGTTTAGAATCTCTGACCAATCCGACATGTACAATTGACCGTTAACCTGAATATTCTACTATAAAAGATCCACCATTTTCATTTCAACTCATCCAAGTGTCTGTCCTTCATTTTCCACCACCTCTAGAAAGGTGCTTTAAATATAACCTTTACTTACTTACAGACTTCAAGAACCAAACCCCTGGATCCTGCCCCTAGTAAGTAAGTAAGTGAGTAATATTTATAGAGCACTTTTCTAGACCAGGGTCACAAAGCGCTTAAACAATCAAAACAATACTCAATAAAATATATACTTTAAAGATCAAGATAACACCGAGAACAACACAGGAGTCTCAGAAAATCAAGGAAAATCTTGCAAGAATAAGAACGTCTTAAGATGTTTCTTGAAGGAGTCAGTAGATCATCAAACACAGAGGAAGATCGTTCCAAAGCTTAGGAGCAACAGTCTGGAAGGATTTCTCTCCTCTGGTCCTGAAGCGTGTTCAGGAACCATCAGTAGATTCTGATCCACAGACCTCAAAGCCGTCTAAATTCAAATGCCAGGTCCGAGGGTGTATGTTACTGCAGTATTCTGTTTCCTGGCCGCCGAGTCCTGCCTGTAATACATCTATCTCTTCTAACTTACACTCGTTTAACGAGAATAAACATCAACGCTGGAACCTTAAAAACAAGTCATGTTTGTGCAGATATGGTTGGAATGATTCTTCTGAGAGACGGTGTGAGTGTAACACTTTATTGTTGCTCAGACAACTACACACACACACACACACACTAGAGACTAGAGACTTACAAGATATTGCACACGCGTGTCCCTCAAAACACGTTCAGGTTCACTGCACCATCTTGGAGAAGGTCTTCCACAGAGACACCAGCTGCTTCCTCAGGTTCTTGGTGTCGGAGTGCATCTTGACCCGCAGCTCCTCGGCGTACGGCGCCAGGTTCTCCTGGACCTCCTGCGTCCTCTTGCTCAGCTCCACCTGGAAGTCGTCCGCCATGGGCACGATGGTCCTCTGGAACTCCGCCACGTGGGCCTCCATCCTCTCCTTCATCTCCTCGGCGTAGGGGGTCATCTGCTCCTGGAACTTGCCGAGGTTCTCCTTCATCTCCTGGCTCTTCTCCAGCAGCACGGCCTTCAGGGTCTCCACGTCCATGTTCTCGGCGTACGGCGCCGCCTGCTTCTTCAGCTCCTCCACCCGAGTCTGCAGGTGACCCACGACCTCCTCGGTGTAGGGCTGCATGTTGGCCCCCATGTCGGTCAGATCCTTCTCCAGGCGACCCTTCAGCTTGTCCGCCTGCTGGGAGAGCTTGGACAGGAGGTCCTGGGTGACGGGAGCCACCTCGGTGCGGAGGATGCCCGCGATGGTCCTGACGGCCTGGGAGCTCTGAGCGATCATCTGACTGGAAGACAAGACCAAGGGGGTCAGAAGGGGTCGCGTCTACGAGACCCAGAAAATCGAAGCTCTTACTTCATTTCTTTTCCGAGCTCAGACTTCCTGATCTGCTTCATGGAGTCCTCGGCCATCACGGAAGCCTTGGAGAGGGAATCCCAAAAGGCGTCTTTGACCAAGTCCACCTGGCGCTGGTCGTACCTCATGAAGTTGGAGGCCTCGCAGCCTAGGGTCAAGAGAGGAGAGCGAAGGTGAGTTCAAGGTGGACCGTGTCGTGGACCGTGTGGTTCTCTTACCGGCGAGGAGAGCGAGGAGAGCGAGGACCACATGGACCTTCATGACTCGAGGACGAGAAGAGATTTTTCTTTTGACACCCTTTCGGACTTTCGGAGGTAAATATATAGGCGGCGGACCCTCGTGGTGGACGGACGGGGGTCAAAGGTCCAGTCCGTTTGTCAACGCCGGCGCTTCCACATCACAACAGCAACAGTGGAGACCTGCGATGATGTCATCAGAGTGTGACGAAATCTCTGCTTTGTTGTTGTGCTTTTCTCCGTTCAAAGTCCACATGTTGGACTAAATTGAAATAATATGTTATTGCATCACATTATTGAATCGTGGAATTTAACAATTCAAATTTTTTAAACTGAAAAACATTGAAATTCCTTTTTTTAAACATTGGATTATTGTTTATTAAATTAATAACTATTAAAAGGTTTATTTGTTGTTGTATTTTGTCATAAATACAACTTTTCAATTATATGTGTATTTAAAGATTAATTTATAATTGAATATTAAATTAATTTCTTGTATTTACACACACAAAGAAATATTAAAAAACACTTTTTCTTAATTCAATATCTTTTAATTTGTATTATTTTAAATCTCATTAACAAATGTCTATATAAATAAAATAAAAATAATAAGGAAATGCTTAAAAATATTTCAGAAAAATATATTTTTGAATTATTGAAATTAGAACATCAAAAACCTTATGATTATATTTTATTTAAAAAAATTAAACCTTTGAATATATATACATAAATGATTAAACCAGTCAATTTATGCTGACACTGAGATACTTTTACAGCTGAAATCTTGTGAACTGGATTTGTTAATAAAGTTTTGAATGATAACCCGCTCGCCAACTGATAGCGTTAAGCAAGCAATACTGCAGTAAACCTCATTATTATTATTATTATTAACATTGTGGTTGTTGTGTGTAGTACAATGTTCAGATTAAGTGTGTAACTGTTGTGTTATCAAAATCAATCATTGTTACATTGTGGAGACAAATTACTTTGGTTTGTTTGCTTTTTTTCTTCCAACTCGCTCACAAAACTCCCGACATTTTTACTAAAGTTTCTGGAAAAGTTGTATTTTTTCCATACAAGCTCATGAACTACACTCTTCAAATAGTGAAAAGTTTTTCCTCCTATAGTTTTTTTCTGAAAGTCAAGGTGGAGAAAGAGTTGCAGGTAAACAGCGACAGTAACTCTGAAGCTAGCAAAGCTAAGCTACAGCTAGCTAAGCTAAGCTAATATCTCTTTAACTTCATATTTATTTATTTATAATAGAAAATTAAAATATATATTTACTAGAATTACTAGATACTTATACATACTGTATTTTAACTTTAAAATCACATTTTAATTGAAATATAAATCATGTTTTAATGAAATTTCAATTTCAATTGTTGTGTATTTATTTGTGAGACTTTCCAGTCCGTTGTAGCTTTATTTCCTAAAATTCATGTCATTTTTTAAAAAATATACTCAAATACGCAATATTTAAAACAATATAACTGGTATATCATACGTATTTAGAAATATCAAAGTAAAATATATATTCACTTAAACTATCTTGCTTTAATATATATATGTATATACAGGTCTGTATATATATTATTGTTGTGTATTTGTTGGGACTTAAAAGACCCTTGCCGCTTTAATTCATGGAACATTAAAATACACTTTGTAGTATTTCAAACAATATGACCTTTTTTCTCATATTTATTTATTAACTACAGAAATCTTAAAAAGTAAAAAATGTACATTAACTCGTATTATTGTCCTTAATATAATTATTTAAAAAATGTATACATTATAAATAAATATTTGAATTTAAATATAAATCATATTGAATTTCACATTTAGTGATTCATTACATTTCCTACATAACAAATACAACACGACCCTTTTTCTTATTGTTCTGCTCTTTAAACGGACCATCAAGACCAGGATATCGTTTTTAAAATGTTATATTATTGTCAAAAGATTATTAAGATACATTTAAATTCGTTAACATTCTACATTATCACGTGATGCGTTTAATCCGAGTCACGCGTGTCTAAAGTCATGATTAAAAAGACAATAATGTGCGAAAATACATAAAGATTGAAACACAAATTGAACATTTCTGCTTGTTTTTGATCCAATATTGATCAAAATCACTGGATGGTTTCAAAACACCAGAACTGAGGCCACATCTTCAGCTCAAGTCCTTGATTTCCCTCTGGATCAGAAGTTCTTTGGCTCATCAAGGCGTGACGTGGAGTGACAACGGTGACAGAGAAAAGTCCAGCGGGGAACCTGTGGCCGGACTTTGGTCTCATGGGTGCCGCTATAAAAGGTGTGAAGTCACAGATCACAGTCTCACAGTCTTGCTCCTCCACAGGTCCAACCATGAAGACGCTGCTGCTCCTCGCTCTCTTCTCCGGTGAGTGTTTGGAAATCTCTCTCTTGGATCCACGTTTGTTAACATTTTTATTCCTGGAACAGTTTGCAACGCAAACGTCTTGTGGCACGAAAAGCCCAAAACCCAACTGGACCTGGTGAAAGATGCCTTCTGGGACTATTACAACCAGGTGGCCGCGCCCGCCGAGGAGACCCTGGACAAGATCCGCAAGTCTGAGCTCGGACAGGAAGTCAAGTGAGTGAAGGAATAAATCATCGAAGTATTACCTTTTATATTATATATTGTTCTTTAATTTAACTATATAAATCGATTTATCATAAATTAAATAAAATAATTCTATTTATATTGTACAAATTTAAGTTATTTAATTTAATCCCTTTGTATGGAAGTATATTAGATTAGATTATGTTAAATAAATTAATCAGTTTAATCCAAATATTAAATTGGTTAAATGTTGAATATCTTTTTTATTGAAATGTCGTTTTAAATCATTTTAGTGTTTCTAAAATAACTTATTTCAACAGTTTCTGTACTAAAATGTTTAATTAGTTGTTGTTTTTTATTATATTTTTAAATTATATTAATTATATTTAATTTTATAATAATTAAATGACAAAATTAAAAACTGTAAAAAATGAATTTAACATTTAGATATTGATTTTCTAGTTCTGACAATTCAGAAATAAACTTTTAAAATTGAATATTTTTTCATTTGTAGCCTTTTTAATTCAATATAAAAGTGTTGCCGTTACACAAAAGAAATCAATCATGTTAATTAAATGAAATATTTTCTATTGAATTTAAATGGATAGAAATGAATAAAAAAGATAGATTTTTTTAAAAGAAATAAATAAATTATTGAGTTAAATAAAAAACTAAATTTCAATAAAACAAGTATAAACATTTAATATTCAATATTCTGACTCTGATATATTTCCATAGATAATGATTCAATATTCTTTGTGTTGCAAATATGTCACAATTATATTTTACTTTTTTATATCTACATTTCAAAATATTAAGAAATAATACTTTATTAAGAAGCAAGTTTTTCATCAACTCACAGTCAGTAACAAGATCTTCTTCACGTCCTTCTGCAGCGTCTGGATCTCTCAGAGCGCCGACACCGTCAACCAGTACGTCGCAGCTCTGCGCACCCAGGCGGGTCCCGTGACCGAGAACTTCCTGACCCAGTTCACCCAGCAGGCCGAGATCCTCAAGGCCAGCCTGGACAAGGATCTGACCGCCGTCGGCGACAGCCTGAAGCCCCACGCCCAGCAGCTGGTGGCCCAGCTCCAGGCCCAGGTGGAGGACCTCAAGAAGGAGGTCTCCGTCTACGCCGAGTCCATGGACCCCGAGAACCTGAAGACCATTATCCAGCAGCACAGCGAGGAGATGAAGAACCACCTGGACGCGCGTGTGGTGGAGCTGCAGGCCCAGATGGTTCCCTACACGGAGGAGATGAACCAGCAGATGAAGGAGAAGCTGGAGGAGTTCCAGAAGACCGTGGGGCCGATGACCCAGAACTTCGGGATCCAGCTGAGCGAGAAGACGCAGGAGGTCCAGAACAAACTGGCCGTCTACGGAGAGGAGCTGAAGACCAAGATGGCATCCAAGTCTCAGGACCTGCAGGCTCAGCTCGCCACGCTCTGGGAATCCTTCAGCAAGAACATGCAGTAAAACCACGACCAGAAATCTGAATAATTTATTTTTCTCTAATAAAACTGTGAATCTTGAAAACCGTGTTTATTTATTTGTTTTTAAAAATCAAGTGTGGTCGGGTCAAAGTTCAACTCAATGATACTCATTGATATTTAGAAACATTTAAAAAATATTCAGAGGCCAAAAAAAATAATTAGGGGTGTGATATTATTCAGGAGCAACGATATAATATATAGTGATACTGTAGTAACGGATATATTTGCAGTATTGTCGAGTACCTGACTCTGGTGTTGTAGTATTTACAGACCACATGACTCGTGACGAAGTCGTAACTACTTTCATTTGTTTTGAAACCAAAATATGTACAAACATCATCTTTAAAAGCTGCTGGAGTCACTGTATCCTCTCATCCTCAGTCATCCCCGGGATATCATTGTTCCTTTATCTGCGGAGAACGTAACGACTGCAGCCATCTAGCGGGTGGAAATTTAATTGCAACATAAAAATGAATGAGCATGTTAATTGTAAATTAAAAATTGAATTAATTATACACACTCGATAGAAATATAAACCATATAAATAGTTATGATAAACTATAATAAAATGTTAATTTGAAAGCGATGAAAACAATAAAGTGCTTTTCTACAGAGGTAGATTTTTGTTTTTAATAATGTAGTAAAAAAAAGTAGCTTCAATCAAAAATAACACAGCTAAAGGGAAATGAAGCGATGACTGAGGACGAGAGGATACAGTCGACTCCAGCAGCTTTTAAAGCTGATGTTTGGACATATTTTGGTTTCAAAACAAATAAAAGCAGTTACGACTTCGTCAAGAGTCCTGTGGTCTGTAAATTCTTCAACACCAGAGTCAAGTACTCGACAATACTACACTTATATCCTTGTTACCACAGTATCACAATATATCGTATCGTTGCCGCTGTATCGTGATACTAATCGTTTTGCCACATTCTTACCAGAACTTCCCCCCCTAGTGCAGGTAGGGTGTAACAGGTGACAGGGTGGACGATCAAGATAAGTTGCTGGTTCAAATCCTGATGTCTGAGATGACCAAAAAGAAACACATTTATATCAGATTCATTCTGGATAAGATAACGTTATTTTATTGACAATTGTAAAAAGAACGAGACCAGAAACGATAGTAGTCGAATTAAGAACAAATTTTATTCAATTTAGAATCACTTTTCAGTTTAGAACAGTAGAGGGCAGTAGTCGAACATAATCGTGAGACGTGGCGACAAAAAAAAAAAACGGTAAAAGAAAGAAAAAGTCAACCTAGTCTGAAGTTAAACACATGTTTACCTCGTTTCTCGATCCATGGAAAGAGAAAATGAAAATTGAAAATCGAAGGATTAAAAAAAAAAAAACATTGAAGGAATGTTTATTAAAAAAAAATTAAAAGACCCTTTTTCCTTCCGTTACTGCAGTGAAACTTATCGTCCAATTGAATCATCGCCAATGATCTGAATTTAATAGACTTTTAGTAAATCGGTTCCTACAGAGCCTGAGACGTTTCAAAAAATAAGCCAATTTAACCTCTGACCCTTCGACCTCCACTGTGAGCTCCATTGACCGCTCAAGGAGTCCAGACACACACACACACACACATACATACACACATACACACACACATACATACAGCTTTTTCTGCGACTTCAGAAACTTCATTAGAGCATCTTGATTGTAAGAAGATGCTCTAATGACTAAAAAACAAATACCTCAGAGTTTTTAAAGGGATAATATTACTTTTAAATTTAAGTTAAACTCGTTTCTCTTGCAGTGTTTGGCTGCTGACGCCGCACACGTTTACTAGTTTTTGCTCATTTACATGATGTTTGTCTCAGAGGTTCCTCTGCCAGAGTGGAGGAGATCAAGGTTCTCCTGCTGGTCTATGATCTTCCTAGTAGTCTCCAAGGTAGATAGACGAGACTCCTCGACGGGTCCGGCATGTTGCTTATGCATCAGAGTGAAGATCACTCCTCTCAGAACCAGGAGTTGTTGAATAGACGAAGATTTACTCTGAGTCTCTGAAAGATTATAGGAAGATCTAATCTGTGTTCCACAAACCATTCTTTATTTATCCTAATAAACTACTTGGCGTCGAGAATATGTCGAGGCGGATCAAAAACGTCACTAGTTCGAACTGGTCTGACCTTTTTTTAAGTCATCTATGGGAGAACTTGGTTACTGTTTGGTTTTATTTCACCCATTTAGTTTCAAATTACTTGTTTTTTTTCTTCCAATATCCTAATCCAAATCCTGTTGACAGTGTTACAGTAGAAAGAAGCTAGAAAAGCAGCTCAGTCACTCTCTCTCAGCCAACAACACATCACACTTTTTTTTGGTTTTGTTCAATCCTGATAATCCATTAACAAAAAAAAGAAAAGAAGAAACAAAACAAAAACTTCTTCCCAGATGAAGCCAAACTATTGTTAAGAAGAATCCACTCTACTGTTGACGTTATAAACCATGTAAACATCGCAGGTTCAGTTCAATTCAATGAAGTATTATCTTGGAATAATGGGCCATTGTCGAGCTTACAGCGACTGGATCAATAGAAGCCGATCGATCAACGGCAGATCTTCTCCGCGTTCGTTGGAAATTTAGAGCAATACTCTTCCTCACCAGTAGGTGGCGGAAGGCAAATCACATTGCATTATGGGTCGAGAATAATAGTAGAAATATAAACGACTACAAACGAATTTCTAAGCTAATGCTTTACATTTTTGACTAGTTTATGGATTTCTACTTCAAATTAAAAATGTACCTTGACACAAAAATGGGTTAAAAAAAACATTCTATAAAAAGAAACTAACAAAAAGGTTTTAGGAACAACAGTAGAGTGGATGCAGGGAAGAGTGTAAACAACCATGAGTCTCCCTTCAAGAATGATTCCCAACACCTTTTTCCAGTGACCGCTCGGGTGAAAGATTGTTGCTTAGAGAGTGTTAGAAGCACGGTGACCTCACGCCAGGACTTAAAAGGAAAGTAAATACTGTCTCCTGGATCAAGTTGTGCGCCCTTGTTTTTAAGCACCAAATAGCAGTCGCGAAGAAAACCTTGGCTTTTACATAAACCCGGCCCGACCTCTAGAATGAAAAAAAAAAGTCTCCTGCTTTAAAAAACAAAACAAAAAGTCTTTAAAGCAAAATACTTTTTTTTTTTTTTCCTCCTTCGTTTTCCATTGTTGGACAAAAGTCACAGCTGCCTTGTTCAGAGTTGCTACAGTTGTGCTCGCACACACAAGGAGCTTCGCCGACGCACTCGGAGCTCTGCTGGAGTTTCCATGTGCAGCAAGGACAAGAGATACATTCACACACTTCTAACGACGGAGAATCGAATGTTCCCGAAAACGATGGTAAACAAACAAACAAACAAAAAAAAAAAACAGGTTTGGATTGAAGTCACATGGAGACAAAGTTCGACTGTTTTGCACCAAACTCGTCACTCGACCATTATTTAGATTGAACTATATTTATGTTGGATTATAAAGAATAAAATATACTTTTAAACTTTTATTTGAAGCCAATTGTATGTTTGCAGATTTGAATGTTGTTCATTGTCAAATATAAAAAAAACTGTCACGCGCACATGAAAACACAAAACAATGTCCCTCAAACTATTAGTGGATTCACAGACCTTCAGTGTTTTTTTTGTGTTGTTTTTTTTATCCTCGTCGACGCCTAAATAAAAACACTTCCCGTCACGTGATTTGCTCGTCTTCATGTGTTGTGTCTGTGCTTCGTCTGCACGGTGACGGCGTGGTGTGGGTCCATGAGTAGGAGATTAAGGCACTTGGTGACCACGGCGGTGGTCGAGGACCGAGGTTTAGCAGTGGGGAGTGTGGTGCAAAACAGTTACTTACGACACGGGCGACAACAAAGGTAAGAAGCTTAGGGATGGAAAAGGGAACTTCCTGATCAGCGGTTGAGCTCTTAAAACGGCTGACGATGCTAGAGCGCCAAGAGTTCTAATGTCCGGCTAGAAGACAGAAATATACACGTTAGCGTCTCTTATACAACTGTTTACGGGTCGATGAGGCTTCGTGAAACAGCTGATGAGGTATCATGACACAGTAGCTGTGTCTCAAATCGCATACTACTCTTAGTATGCTAGAAGTTAGTATGCATCAGTTTAGTGTACATACTAACTAGTACGCAAATTCTCCACAGATAGTATGTCTCAAATCAAACACTGCTGCTACACACTAACCGGAAATCACATGACAGCTTCTTCTTCTACTTCTATTTAACGATGTTTCAAGCAGCTGTTTGAACGCTATCGCCACATGCTGGCAGCACGCTTTGCAAGTTTGGAAAAATAAATAAAGAAAAAATATGAGAATCTAAATAATCGCGAGATATTTAAGCTGGTATCAGCACCGAAGACGTGTTTATCCTTCTACTGCTGCGGAAAATACACCTGTAAGTATATGAATATATATGCATTTGTATATGAAGTAACTTCCGTTTAAAACGTCACTAAGATGGCGGCTGTTTAGTGCGGTTAGTGTCCATCGAACCATGCTCAGTTTTGTGGGCGTGTTAGTACGCCAATTTAGTGTGCATGGCGCACTAAATTGGCGTACTAAGAATTGAGACGCACTAACGCACTAAAAATACTAACTTTTAGTATGCTAGTATGTGATTTGAGACACAGCAAGTGTCTTCATTCTCAGTTTGAAAATGAGCCAAAGATTATAAAACCATGAGCGCCATCATCAACTGTCTCACGTTTCAACCTCCTGTTCATTTCTCACCTGATGTCGGCGCCATTCCGTCCCGCTTGTCCTCGTCCTGCCACTCGCTGCTGCTCTGGCAGAACTCGGCCACGTAGAGACTCTTGTCGATGCTGCTGGGGATGGGCTTGATGTCGGTGACCAGCTGGTCCTGGACCACCTTCAGGTTGAAGCGGTCCTCCGACGTGATCAGGTTGATGGCCAGGCCCAGGTGACCGAACCGGCCTGAGTAAAGGAGGAAAAACGGTTTGATTGTGTGCTCCGGTTTCGCAAGAGGAATGGATTTTCCAATCTGATCATTTATTGATGTGGTCGGTGGCTCGTGCACAACTGAGATTTAAAGGCTTTTAAAAATGTTTGCTCAAACCAGATAGATCTGGAACTTGATGATTTTGATTCTTCTAATCCCTTTGCACGATAAAAATCTGTACTTTTCCCCTCTAAGAAAGAAGGTTTAGTAAAATAAATGTAGTGACTTAGTTGAACAAAAAAAGAAGAAGAAAATGAGAGGCTGTATTAGAGTCCAGATATGTTCTTACATCGTGACTAGTTCATAAAAGTCCATCAAACAAAGAAAAACGTAAACCCAACTCAACGTGAAGAGCTCCATGTTGTGAAGTTGCGATGTGACTAGCGATGTTAGAAAATATTGATACCGATATCGTTTTTGGTTCAAAAACATTTCTTTCTGTCTATAGTTCTTTAATGGTTTAGAGTTTGTGTAACAATTCAATATTTTATTTACAATTAACATGCAAATATTCACTGCGTTTGTTAATTTTAGTGTTGCAATTAAACTTCTGGTCACGAGATGGCAGCATTCATCAAGTCCTCCCCAGCTAAAGGAACAATTAGTTCCCGGTGATGACTGAGGACGAGAGGATACAGTCGACTCCAGCGGCTTTTTAAGCTGATGTTTGGACATATTTTGGTTTCAAAACAAGTGAAAGTAGTTTGGACTTTGTCAAGAGTCATGTGGTCTGTAAATTCTCCAACACCAGAGTCAAGTACTCGACAATACTACATATATATATCTTTGGGGTGAAATAGCTGAGACAGTTTATTTGCTAACAAGTTGCAGGCTCATCCTGCCTCGGATTAGATTGTGTAGTTGTGCCACTGAGCGAGACACTTAACACTGACTGCTCATGATGGTGAGCCAGAGAGCTGCTTGTAAGTCTCTTTGGAGAAAAGCGTCTTCTAAACATTCACATGAAATTGTAAATGAAAAACCTGTTTGAAATGAAAGAGACATACCTGATCTCCCGATACGATGGAGGTAAGTTTCGGCATTCTTGGGGAAATCAAAGTTGATGACCACGTTGACCGCCTGGATGTCGATGCCTCTGGTGAAGAGATCTGTCCCACAGAAGCAGAAGTGTCAATAAAACTTTAAAACTAACGTCAATAAAGAAGGAGAAACTCACCGGTGCAGACCAGGTTTCTGCAGAGCCCGTTTCTGAAGTCGTGGAACACACGGTTCCTGTATTCCTGTTGGAAGAAGCATGAGTTGATTCATCTTGTTTTTTTTTTTATAACCAAAGTGACAAGAGTGGCAAGAATCTTCACACTCTTCTGACCTGCATCATCTTGGCATGGATGTAGAAGCAGGAGTAGCCCAGCTGAGAGATCTTCTTGGCCAGGAGCTCCACTCTTTGAGTGGAGTTACAGAAGATGATGGACTGGTTGATCTGGAGCTACAGAAGTGGCAATAAAAGAGAAACACACAAAACATAAAAAAAAGAAATGTTGGTTTCTTGACTGAAAGGTCATTAAGGACACAAGAAAATACTTTGCAGCCCCCTGCTGGACAATAAATGTCAATGGAGACACAGTTTCATTGCACACCTCTTTGCTTAGTCACCTCTTAACTTAAAACAAATTAACGATTTCAGCACGGGACGAATCTTGAGGGGTTTTATTAAGTGAGAGCAGATGAATTTTTGAAAGTTAATGGAAAAAGAAGTATATTTATCCAACAGGAAGTAGGATTCCGAATGTGATATTGTCTTATTATTCTTGGAGGCTCAATATATCGTCTTCAAGCAAACACTCAAACACACTTATTTTCCTTCAACGTCAATAATGTCTGTTCCTTTATATATATATATATATATATATATATATATAGCATCTTTACAGGTTGTGATAGCAACATGAACCTCAACCTACTTTAAGTCAAACATCCGAGTTTGACACACACCGTCTACATCCGACTATACGCCACTTGGGTCATTAACTTGCCTCATTCTCACAAAGACTCATCAACATTTGATCATTGCGTTAATGCCTACACAAATGCAATCTTGCTGCTTAAACTGAAGTTGTAGTCGTTTGCTGTAGATCTGCTTAAAACAGATTGCAGATGCTATTTTGCAGCCACAGGCAGAAAATACTGAGCATAAATTGGCCAAAATAAATCCTACTCATAATGGAATTTGTATAATTTGATACAGACAGATGATTCATTTTGGGTGTTAAATCTTAAGTAAATAGTCACTCAAGATCACTTGAAAACATGAAAAGCAGTTACCTTTGAGAAAAGCGTGTTGAGGCAGTGAACCTTTTGCTTCTCGGGGACGTAGGCGTAAAACTGAGAGATGCCTTTCAGAGTCAGCTCCTCCATCAGGTTTATCTCGTAGGGCTTCTCCAGATGCTTGCTCTACACGAGGGGAAGAGAGGAATAAATGGGACTTGCAGAAGAAGTGCAGCGGGCCAAAAAATGACAAAACAAAATCCGGCCAAAAGGGAAGAGGGAACAGTTTGATCTGCATTGCGTGGCAGGGCGAGCCAAGTGGCGCCGGGCCACCGGTTTTTAGCTGAGCGGTGTGAAAAATTTGACTTTGTTCTCACCATGAACTTCTGCACGCTAATGGGGAAGGTTGCAGAGTAGAGCAGGATCTGTCGGTTCTTGGCCAGGTAGCTGATGATGTCCTCGATGAGGACCAGGAAGTCCTGAGACAGCAGCTTGTCAGCCTGAGGGGAACAACAAACGTATTTGTTTAAATCAGGAATGTTACTTGAGAATATATTCTGGGCACCGAGTCGCTTACCTCGTCCATCACCATCACTTGGACTTTGTCGACCACAGCCACACCTTTTCTGATCAAGTCCAAGATCCTGCCTGGTGTGGCGATGATCACGTGTACTGATGGAAACACGAGAGGTAATTACCATTTGTGAAAATGCAATGGTTGAGGCTTCTTGAAACATCTGATCATGATACATAGTCTTCTCTTTGGAAGGACACTAGATAAAGACACTGTATCATGATACCCCATCAGCTGTTTCATGAATCCTCATCTACCCATAAGATGTATTTATCACTGCAAACTGCTGCTAATCTCACCAATGTCGTCCAGACGCATGATGTCATCTCTCAGATTGGTTCCCCCAGTGGTGGCCATGACTTTGACTCCCCCCAGATGTTTGCTCAGCTGGATGGAAATCTGGCTCACCTGCAGAGCCAGCTCCCGAGTCGGCACCATAACCATCGCTAACAAGGGGACGAGGAGAATAACCTTCAGAGCATTGTCCATCACACTGGACTCTCTCGAGGGCGCGATGGTCACAGAGAGGAACTCACCTTGTACGTGGTCTTTCTTAAGGTCAATCCTTTCCAGCATGGGGATGAGATACGCTCCGCTCTTCCCGGTTCCATTCTTGGCCCTCGCAAGAATGTCCCGCCCAGAGAGGGCTATTGGAATGCTTTCCTCCTGTGAAAGAAGGTAACACATGTTAACTCCCCGACTCACGTATTACCGAGTTTGTTACCAGCTGTTCATGGTTAAAAAATTCTAATGACGAAAGTCATTGACTGAGGGTTGATCACCAATAGTTCTGGGTTATCTAGGGCTAATAAAAACAGCTGATGAGGTATCATGATACAGTTTTAAAAGGCCACTAGATGCCACTCTCTACTTTATAATATTTGACTCTGATCTAATAATTCAATGAAACTTGACATCATTTTCAAACTGAGAGTGACATTTAGTGGTCTTACAAAAATGAAGCCACTGTATCATGATAGCTCATCAACTGATTCATGAAGCCTCACCAAACCACTTATCACCACTAATGCTGATCGGTCTTGTGGGTTGGTGATGGTAAAATATTTATTATTGTTTGCTTAACGACACTGTGGGCAGCAAGTAAACACATATGATTCGACATAAAACAGGGGCAAGGGCGCAAAAGAAGAGCCGACACCTTGTAAAGGGATGCAGCAAAACTGGGATAATAATGATTTTTTATTTTTCTTAAGTGTAGTGAAACATTTGTGTTCACTTGAAAGGATTGACATTTGCAGGGTTGTTTGCACCGTGGAAAAGTGTGTTGATACACCAACACTGTCTTCATTTATTTGCAGCTTATAGGGCAAACAGACTTTAAAATCCAACCAGAATCTTTTAAGAAGCTGGTAAACATTTACACACTTCAATTAAACAGAGCATGACAAGTGTTTTCTCACAATAAAGTTAATATTTTAACACTGGTATCAGATCGATATCGGTGGATAATCAAAACCCAGGTATCAGGACCATAAAAGTCAGATCGGTTCATCTCTAACTTCTACATGATCTTTGACCTCATGAGGGCCACGTGAATACAGTCAAAGGGCTGTATTCTTAACCAGTGTAAAGAAAATTTAACAAGTGCAGAGATTCAACTTAAACAAGGGTCCAATGTGTCGTCAAGTCAGCTGTGAAGAACAAAAATCGTACCTGGATGGGTGATGGTTTCTCCCAACCCATCTCGAAAATGCCCATCAAGAGTTCCCGTTTAAGACAGTAGTCTTCAAACTCATTCCCCTTCGTGGACGTTACATCCTGAAGAACACAAGTTGTTGTAAAATGTAAACCGACAGCTGTGTTGTAAGTAACTAGATCATGGACTCACAGAGGTCTTGATGCGGTGGTCTTTGGGCGGCAGCTGCAGACTCTTCTTCCAGTCTTCCACAAACTTCACCCCGACTTCTTGAGAAGATCCAGCCTCTCTGTGAGCGCCCCCTTGTGTCGGAGGAGCTGGCAGGAGCATTGCTGGTTTGGTTAATCCCCTGAGCTGCCCGTTCTGTTTGTTCAGCCCCAAAACGACTGGCCCAACGTTGTCATTCCTCGTTGTTGCCATTTCCAAAAAAAAAAAGCTTTTCTTTTGCTTTAATAAAAGTTTTTTGTTTACTCTATCAAAAAATTCCTTCAAACGTAAAAGGTTTGAAACCTCTGATAAAGAAAAGAGTTATCTTCTTAGTCCAAAGCGTCAAGAACAAAAAAAAAAAGATTCAATTTTTTTTACATATGTACAGGCATGTGCAGCTCGATTCCCTTAAACAACAGAGACTGACACACGCTAAACACTCCCAAAAAAATCTGTTTACACAACTCTTCAAAAAGAAGAGGAACCTGAATTTATTTACAATTATTTCCTTGACCACAATATAGAAAATTATACGTGATCAAGAATGTAAGCAGTCCAGTCCTGAAGTAGAACGTCGGCAGTTTGAAACCGAGCAATAACTTTAATGTGATCTCAGTTTTAACTTAGCCCCACTGATCAATGTTTCTGTCATGAAATAGTCTTTTTTCCCAAAAAACATTTAGAATAAAAAAAACAAAAAAAAAAAACAAGGTTATCCAATCCGAATAAAAAAAAAAAAAAGTCTTTATACTCCTTTGTCGTCTGTAGTCTGTGTATTTCCCTCTCACATTCAGGAAGTAGATCTTCTCTTTCCGGACACTGTTGGGCAACTGTGATTTACACGCTCCACAGCAAACTGAAAGATAGTACAAGAAATAGCTTCGGTAAAGTAAGATCGCATGAGGCAAACACAAGGGCTGGATGGCAACTCTGGCCAGTAGGAGCTTTAACCAAATACAGTGAGACGTTGAAACCTACATTTTAACTTGCTGCAGATAAGTAGGTTAGCACTATTCTTTTTTACAAGAAAACATTTTGAAACCCTTCTCCAAGTAAGAAATGATGAAAAGTGATATCAGAAAAAGATTTAAATTGTCAACAAAGTATCTGGAAATTAATGTGGTGGAAAAAATGATTGTGATGGGGTGAAATTAACAATGTTTATGTATTTTCAATCACAATCATATTTGTCATGTTGTCTTAAACACTGGCATTGAATTTGTTACATGTGGTGGGATTTCTTGCTAAAAAATGTAAACACTTACAAACTCAATAAAACAAAAAAGTTGAAAAAAAAAGTAACCAGACTGCAACTGGAAACAGATGATGCTGAGCTGTAATACAAATCAACTTACATTTATGTAACCAAATAACAATAATGTATTTTAGTTATTGTAAGTAAGTAAGTCATTATTATTTGTAAAGAGCTTTTCCAGACCAGGTTCACAAAGCGCTTACACAATCAAAACAATACACAGTTAAAATACATACTTTAAAAGGCCAAGACAACATAAGACAAACACCAAAGCCCTAAGAAAATTAAGAAAAAGCACAAATAAAAAGGTCTTAAGATCCTTCTTAAAGGTCAGTAGACTCCACCAAATGCAGAGGGAGCGAAAGATCGCCACTACTAACAGAGAAGATGGTTGACTAAAGAAACCATGAACTTCTGCAAAAGTCTTGGTACTTAAATATGTTATTGTGTACAGCAACATCTGTGCTGCTGCCTATATCAAAGAATCACCACAGCTGACAGGAAAGAAGATAACACCGATGAGACGTGTGGTAACGTTGGGACTCTGTTGTTGTGTATGGGTACAATATCCGGTATAAAATGCATTGAAAGTTACTAACTTTATTTTTAATAAAGATACAAAATTAGATTTGAACTCACACAAGATCCAAACAAAGGACCACAAAATGACATACATTGACAAATGAGAGTGACTAAAAGATCGTTTTGAATAAAAGAATATTTAAAATCACTCACAAAAAAAGTTTGTCTAATATCGACGACTGAACAGATCCACAAAGAACATGAAGCAACGCAAATACTACACGTTCCTATACAATCCCCTGAGTAAAGCAAATTAACTTTTACTTCCATTAAATACTTTCGATTTTTTTTTTTTTAAACTTGAATGTGTTATTTGCTGCCGATGAGGCAAAGATTTATAAGATGCTTATCATTTCTATCTTGGTATTAATAATACAATAATATGTATTTGGATTTAAAGTAACATTAATTTCACTCTCGATAAGAACTACTAAATACTTACTAGTATTTTTATGTTTTAATGCAATAAAATAAAAACAAGCCTTGACTAGGTACGTGTTTACTTTGACATTTTGGGCGATTAATGTTTATTTCAATTAATTGTATCAATTATTTTATATCGCATTTCTTCAGTATTATTCGAAAATACACTTTTTTTTTTAATACTTTTTTTTTTTTTTAATTTATATATATTTTCTATTATACTCCAAAAGTCAAAACACTATTATTTTGCTTTTTATTATAAAAACTCGACTCGTAAGAGATTAAAAATGTTCGAACGAACATGTATATAAATTCATTCAACGCGGTTCTTAGCAGCGATCGTTGCTTAAATTATGACGTCAAAAGTGAAAAAAACGTGAATATTTACCGAATTTAACCTTAACCTCGGTACAAGTGGGATTTTAACTTAAAACTCACCTTTAAAACATGAAGTCAATTTTCTCACCGTGTTCGCGTTTTTCAAACGCAAAAACACAAAAACACGTCACCGATTAAAATGACGCTAGAAAACGCAGACTCGGTGTTTGTCAACAAAAACACCAGCTTGGAGCCAAATCTATAAATGTTACGCGAAACAATCGGATGGAATTATTATCGTCATTTTAAAGTTCACACAAACAACAAAGGAGCCCAATCTTACCAACATGTTCGCTATCGATCGCAAAATGAACAACAATAGCATTAGCACGATTAGCTCATGACTGCAGGTGTAAAAAGAAGAAGCTGCGACTCACCGAATAATGTTGTTCGTCAACCTAAGTTGTTAGATATGGTTTTAAAACGTTGCATTCGGCGTTAATGGGCAATTTAAGCGTAAAATAAAACGTCTCTTGTGTTTCGTTTCACATCGACATGGTCGCCTTCCTTCTGCGTCTCGTCTTCTTTGCGGTTGTTGTTCAAAAGTGGCCGTTGACCCAGAAGTGATGTGGAGCCTCCTGCTGGCCGCCAACTGTCACTGCTTTTACACCTTTAATATTATTATTCGATTAAAAAGAGCAAAACTATCCACATTTGATTTCAAAAAGACATATATTTTATTGGCTGGTGATCTTTAGAATAGTTTAAGTTTTATTAAGACATGAGTGACAGCAGGAAACTTGAAAAGAAACACATTTAGTTGAATTCCCTGAGTTAGAAAAAACAATATAAACGTTAAATAATCAATTGTCACACAGTAAACTTCACATAAAAACACTGCTGGTCAATACAGAGTGAAGGCCTCCTTGTTGATGTTGTAAACATTTGACGACCGTGAAGAACACAACAATAACAGATTCAAGGCAAAACATTATTTTACATCTTTTCTCCTTAAGAGTCAAGTAAAAAAACTGTGATGGATGAATGTGTATAAAGTGCAATTATAGTGACAATTAAAGAGCAGATACACAGATTTAAAATGACTGTGAATTCTGGATAAGTTATTTGTTTTTGGGGACCTCTGCCAAGAAGCTTGTTTTTCCTGATTTTAATCTGCCTTCCAGCAAAATAACTGAAAGTTGTGATTAGATTTCAATTGAATTATGACTCTGGTGTTGCAGAATTTACAGACCACATGACTCTTGACGAAGACGTAACTGCTTTCCCTTGTTTTTAAAACCAAAATATGTCCAAACATCAGCTTCAAAAAGCTGCTGGAGTCGACTGTATCCTCTCGTCCTCAGTCATCGCCGGAATGATCCTGGGTGAATTTATTGTTCTTTTAGCTGTGGAGGAAGTAATGACTGTTGCCATATAGTGCCTGGAAGTTTAATTGAAACACAAAAATAAACAAACGCAATTCATATTTGCATGTTAATAGTAAATACAATATTACCATTAACATTTTATTGAAAAACAAACCATAGAATAACTATGATAAAATAAAATATGATATGAAAGAAAAAAACCCTAAACAAACTTAATCAATACAGCGCTGTTAAATATATAATAATATAATAAATTAATACATTATCGTGAAAAAAGAAATTTGCTATATATATACAGTATATAGCCCTATCAATATTTGCCAACACCCCTACTAAAGAAATATCTAATTATATAAATAAAAGAAATGTAGGACAATAATGTTGGTTGAGTAAAGGAGCTGCTTGGCAGAGGTCTGCACTGTGAATGTCAGATATAAAAGTAAAAAGCCTTAATTTTGATCTAAATTAGTGTTTATTTGTATCCATGTGCGCTGGACTACTGTCTCGTAAACAACAGGGAATTAAAAAGAAAGTAAACCATCCTTCATAAATGCACTTTGCCCTGATTTTAAGACATTTGCAGTCTTTTCTCGGTGCGACGCTCGAGCTCATGTGACCACGTCGAGTCGTCACGACTTAGCTTTCCGTCCGTAGGCTTGGACTTCGGAATATCTCCCTCATTCGCTCCAGGCAGATTTCTGTGGCGAACTCCGTCTCCTTGGAGAGCTGCGACAGACTGAGGAACCCGTGCGGCAGGCCGTCCACCACCTTCAGGCTCACCGGCTGACCCATGCTCTTCAGCTTCTTGGCAAACATCACCGAGTCGTCCAGTAACGCGTCCAGAGCCGAAGCCTGAGTGGAAACAGAGACAATCAGTGGAATCAGATCATTGATTTATGAACGGTGTTTAGGATGTGTTTCATGAAACAGCTGATGATACAGTATCATGATACAGTGTGTACATTTTGACAGACCACTCTAGAGATTTAAAAATGATGCCAGTTTCTATTAAATCATAGTCAAATAATGTAAAGCAGAGAGTGACATCTAGTGGTCTTTCAAAATGAAGACACTGTATCATGATACTGGACTTGTGAGATACCATTAACAAGAACTTTAATTCATGAATTATTCCAAACCCTTTGTGACCATTTTGTTCGGTGAGCTCCTAAGATTAGCAATTTTAACTGAAATTTGAATTCATTTCATAATTAAATGAAATAAGAGCCAATATCAAAATCAAGATTTAAGTCTGTCCTGCAGTGTTACTCGACACCCTGTAAAGCTTACTCTTCATGACTATTACAAAGACACTGTTAAAGTGATATCGCAGCTAATATCTTTTAAACCATTGCCAAGGAGCCAGGGTCTCAAGCAGGTACAGTTTTCACACAACGTGACCTGATTTATCTGCTCTTTTTGTAAGGTAAGGCTCAGCTTACCCATAAATGATAGAGAAACTGATCTCATAAAAGTTGTTCTTCACTAAAAAGCAAAGGAAATGTATAATTCAAAATGAATACGAAACTTTAACACATAGAGTTTGATATCCTAATTCCAATGATAAAATAATAAAAAAGATGTGTTTTAATTTATAACCAAAATGAAAATATCAAACTATGTGTTCTTACCACTATGTGAACAGGCGGAAGACCCTTCAGAAGGTTGTTGGGAGCCAGCAGTGGAGACACAAACGGGTTCTTGATAATGGGGGAAGCTGTCGGGTGAACGAACGCCCAGCTTTCGGATCGCATGGGTTTAAAGTCCTCCGGGTAATCCACGCAGTCTTCCTCGGCTTCAGACGCCAGGGCGGCCCTCGAGTTCCGAGAAGCTTCGAGCCATCTCTGAGCGGACGACAGAGGACGAGTTGCTCGTGTCGGGTCCAGGAAGGAGTGGATCCAGTTGGAGGCTCCCTGGGTGAGGTCGCCCAGCAGCACGGCCGTGTCTCGGCCCATAGAGCTGAGGGTGTTGGTGCCGAGGACCGGCTGGACTCGGCCAGAGTCTGTTCCTAGGAGACCAGAAGATAGAGTAGCATCATTAAATGGAAATGTATTTTACTGTTACTTGTTACTTGTACTGAGTAGATGCATATTATTGTCACAGGTACTGTAAACGATATTATTTATTTATCTTTCAAATTACACTTTTTGGTATCATAGTTCTTTTATGGTTTACATTTCAATAAAGTGTGTATAAAATAAAAATCATTTGACTTGTTATTTACAATTTATGTTCAAATATTCACAGCGTTTGTTCATTTTTGTCTTGCAATTAAACTTCTGGCCACTAGATGGCAGCAGTCATTACGTCTTTTACAGCTAAAGGAAGAATAAAATAGCTAAAGATCTTAAGTATGACTGAGGACAAGAGGCTACAATCGACTCAGCAACTTTTAAAGCCGAGGTTTGGACATATTTTGGTTTCAAAACAAATGAAAGCAGTTACGACTTCGTCAAGAGTCATGTGGTCTGTAAATTCTGCGACACCAGAGTCAAGTACTGGACAATAATACCCATATATACTTGTTACTACAGTATCACACTATATTATAATGTTGCCTTTGTTTAGTGACACATATCGTATCGCCAGATTCTTGCCAATACACAACCCTAGAAATAACTTAATGGAAAGTGAAAACAGTAATCCAGGGATAAGAAAAACACCCATATTAATACCAACGTTAAAATTGCACTTTCTCAGTTACCACAGTTATAATTTATAAATATATAATAGTAATAAGTTATCTGTGTGTGTGTCAGCCTGATCTAAGATTGTAATAGTTTCCCAAACCATTTGTCAAAATTCACATTTATAGCAATGATGTCCCAGTAAAGGTTTAAGGTGGGGGATCTTGTATAAGGTCAAATTTAATAAATATTAAATAAGTATGTATAAATTACAAACCCTACTCAGAACTCGATAACAATGGTTTCATTTCAGTTTACAGTTTTACTTTGAAGCGTTCCTGCTAAGACTGACTGATGAGGCTGAGAAAACAAGTCGGACGACAATTCAGAGTCTCACGTGGAAACACACTCACCGGCATAGGCGTTGATGCACTTCGTCAAAACACCCAAAGGCAACAGTGGGTCGATGAGCGTGAGCAGGCGGGAGGGCGAGGCGTCTGTGGTGAGCAAGGTCGCGGGATAGACGGCCACGATGCCGTCGGCCACCCGGATGCCGTTACAAAGGGCTTTCATGGACACGGTGATGCAGAGGTTTCCTCCGGCGCTGTCGCCCGCCAAACACACGCGCTCAGCCGTGGAACCTGTTGAGAGAGAGAGTAATACTATGTAGATACTAGTCTGAGTATTCCTTGGGTTGCCCCGTGAAGAGTTGGACGAAGTAGCTGAGGCGAGGAAAGTCTGGGGGTGTTTCCAAAATCGTGTACTTACACTTAATATTTTAAGTCTGTCACAATGAGCAGTGTGCGAAAATGTAGTGCGTAATGAGCACTCAATTGGACAGAAAATTGAGTGTGGATCGATGGACACTTTCCACCCTTAACAGCCGCCATCTTAGTGACGTAGATGAAGCTAAACAAAAGCTACGTCACTGACGACGTGTCTTCGGAGCAGATACCGACGTAAATGTCTTGAGAAAGCACTAATTTTACCACAAAACAACACAACAACAATAATAACACGATGAAACACAACTTAATAACTTGTTTCAATTGAAGAAAAGAGTCGTTGATAGAGTTCCAACAACTGGTTGCAATCAGTGTTAAAAAGTAGTAGAAGAAGCTATAGAGTAATTTCCAGTAAGTGTGTAGCAGCAGTGTTTGTTTTGAGACAGTACTATATGTCAAAAATGTAGTACTAGCCAAGTACGTGCACTATCTATGTTCATTTAAACCAGTGCACTCGGAGAAGTGCGTGATTTTTTCTCTGCTTAAGCTGCTGCCCCCGCGACCCAAAGAGATGCATATGATAGGTTGATGAGGCTTCATGAAAAAACTGATGAAGTATCATGATACAGTGTCTTCATTTTGAAAGAACACAAGATGGCACTCTTTTCTTTATAAACTCTGGCTTAGGTATATTAATTGAATTAAAACCTGGTATCATTTTCAAACTGAGAGTGACCTCTAGTGGCCTTTCAAAATGAAGACACTGTATCATGATACCTCATCAACTACAGAAATGTATGCACTACACCACAGGAACTCACCCAACATGTGACAGTTGCTCAGAGCCCAGCAGTAAGCGTAGAAACACTCCTCCAGAGCTCTGGGAAACGGAGCTTCAGGCGACAGGGAATAGTCCACGGAGAGAACAGGGACGTCCAGTTCCTTCGACCAGCTCCGGAGATAGTTCTGAACGATATAAAGTTTTTATTTGAATCACTGCTCAGGTAGACATTTTCGATAAAGTAAAAGTCAAGAGATCTGGACCTCGTGCGATTTGGACGTCTGAGCCACGAATCCTCCTCCGTGAAAGTGGATGAGCAGGCCGGGAGAGCGAGTCTGTGTTTGCACCCAGGGGAGTTGTGTGGATGATATTGGAGGAGGGTTGGTGCTAGAGAAGGCCAACAACTCCTCGCTGTCCTGGGAAAAGAATAAACAGAACATTTTACAATCAATATGTGTCTCCTTTTTCCAGGAGATAACATCGGAATAAATATAGAAATGGAGGACATTTTTTATTTTCTTTATATCTGTTAAGATTCCATCTTTTGTGCACATAAAATGTCTTAAATCCCTGAAAAATTAAAAAACAGCTCAATTATAATTCCATGTATATTTTTGATATATTCTTGGCCAATAGAGCCGATTCTGATATTTGTCCAAACAAACACAAACATTGTACAAGACAGTAAAATAAAGAAAAATAAGGTGCTATAATCACTTTTTACATGACTACATATCTAGTCCAGAAACCTTAAATATATGAAATTACAACTAAAGTGAAAAAAGAAAAAGGTTTATTCAGACACAATAAATTATTATTAATGGACTTATTTTCAGGCCATACTGGTTTCTTTAATTAAGCAATATGAGAACTTGTGAAAATAATTATTGTAACACAAGAACAGATAATTGAAAGGTACTAAATGTACTTTTAATGTCAATTTATACGATTTATAAGACTGATGTCCTGACCTCCATGTCAGGTGTAGCATCATAAACCATCTTTGACGTGTGGCCGAGATGGTTAGAAAACTACTACTTAATTATTAATTTCTTTAAATCCAGACATTGAAATGTTATGATATTGTGTGTGATAGTAGTTAACATCCTTTAAAAGAGATCATTGATTGTAACTCAGGAAAAGTATTGATTTATCACTGTTAAACTTGCATTTAAAATGACATTAAATGGGTGAAAAATCTTAAATTGAACTCAGTTTTCCCCACTGTTGGATGACTAAAGGAATATCTTGTGTTATCTTAAATATTAGGTGTTATATTCATAAACAAAAGACGTTGTGATAGATCAGAGTATTTCAGTGTTAGCTCCATGCTAATCTACTTAGCGTCGGGTCTTACCTGACCTTCCCGAACTCGCCACGAGATCAGTCGCACCTGGACCGGCCCGGGACCCCAGTGGGCGACAGGAGGAGACACACTCGTAGACACACTGGGGTCAGAGGCCAGAGGGAGGGTCAGGGTCACCGGAGGAATGGTCAGGGTCAGGTTGACCTCTACCGGGGTTGAGGCAATTCTGTTGAGCCCCTGAAAAAAACCAAAACACGAACGAGCCGCCAGAGTCAAAAACAAAACAAAACATTCAAGAGAAAACACGTGACCCGGCTTACTCTCATGAGCCCAGACTCCGTGAGGTTCCAGAAGGATTTGAAGAACTGCATGTCCAAGTTCTGCGTGATCCGTTCAAACTCTGTGCCGCGCAGCTCTGGATCGATGAGGTATTTACCCGACGTGAGCAGCGAGAGAGCCGCCAACCCTGGACCACAGATGACAGAAGATCGATCAGAAGGTGACGAACAAAATGGCGGAAGAAAAAACTGGAAAACTCCGGCTTGTGCGGAGACGACTCACCGATGCCGGACTGATGTTTACCGTACGTCTCTCCGTAGGTGATCATGCTGATCACCACCGTTTGGAGGATCGGACGCAGAGATGGAGAGAACTGACGGGAATCATAACAACAGTGAGACAAATACCTTCATGTGTGCATTAGGTAGTTAGGTAGGTAGTTAGAACTTTATTAGTCCCTCAGGAGGTCTCCTTTGGGAAATTGTTTTTTTCCAATTAGCCACAGCAATACAGCAATTATTCATAAAAAAATAAATAAAATAAGAACACTAACAAAGAGAAATAAAGAGAAAGAACAAGATGATACAATCTAAGTCTAAAGATTAAATATAAGTTTAAATATTTTAAATATTTGCTCCATTAGTATTTCAGTAACATCAGAATACAAAGGGTTGAATTTAACACTTCAATTTTGATCAAATAATTTATTTAAATTACTGAATAAAATATTTTCTAGATTGAAATTAAAATTATTGAAAAAAATAAATAAATCAAATCACTTAAATTTATTTTTTTCACATAGAGTTTAATATTCGAACTCTAATATTAATGAATGAAAATTAACTTTTCTAAGTTCCATAATTTCAAATTCGCAGCCTATTAAATTCAATATAAAAATATGGGTGTAATAGTGCCAGCATGATTGGCTGAAGTTCTTTAGAATCATAATATATAATAATTCAAATATTATTAAAATAACAAATCAAACTTTCGATAAAAAAAAAGAATGAATTCAACAAAAACAAATTCTACCTTTTATGAAATGCAAATAAACAACTAGTTAATTAAATTATTTAATGATAATTCAAAGATTCAACAATGTGAAATGTTAACTTCAACCACTCAATATTCCGATGCCACTCACTTACTTCCGTATCCACGTGTATGTGTCACTGACCTGAAACCCCAGGCATCGTCCGTAGAAGCATCCCTTGTGCATGGAGCTGTACTCCTGCACCAGCTTGCGACTCAGCTCCCCGTCCTGCAGGGCGTACAGCTGACCGCTCGGGTTGTCGTTGATCAGCCGCTGGGCGAGGTGCAGCAGCGCCCTCAGCTGGCAGAGGGCGCTGCTGTACGCCTCCATCTCGCAGGCGTTGTGGTCGGCGCGGAAGAAGGCCCCGGCGTAATTGGCCGCGATGTAGCGCCCCTTCTGGATGATGTGGAGAAGGCAGGTCAGCAGAACCTGGAATTTAAAGGATAAGGGTTTATTAGTGATGGGTTGACGAGGCTTCATGAAACAGTTGATGAGGTATCATGATACAGTGACTTCATTTTGAAAGACCACTAGATGTCACTCTCAGTTTGAAAATGATGCCAGGTTTCATTAAATTAGTAGATCAGAGCAGATTATGAAGCAGAGACTGACATCTAGTGGTGTTTCAAAATGAAGACACTGTATCAAGATACGAGACCCTAGTAGAAGTAAAAAAAACTGAAAGTTCCCCCTGAAATATTTTTTATATATATATTTTTTAATTTAAATACAATTTATATTTCTGGTTTTTTTTCTTTTGTATTTTTAAAATTATATTACATTTAAAAATAATCTTTGTGCAGTGTTTGTTGTGGTTTATTTTATACACAATGAAAGACTGGTAAACTAGTAATGTGTTGATGAAACAGTTGATGAGGTTTCATGATACAGTGTCTTCATTTTTAAAGACCACTAGATGTCACTCTCAGTTTGAAAATGATGCCAGGTTTTATTGAATGATTAGATCAGAGCCAAATATTATAAGGAAGAGAGTGACATCTAGTGGTCTTTAAAAACAGAGAAACTATATCATGATACCTCATCAACTGTATCATGAAGCCTCATCAAACCTTCACTACTAAATAAGTGAGTGAGCACCTTTTTTTTTAGATTTAATCAAACATGTCTTTTTATCAGTACTTTACTTTATAATCTTTGTTTTTTATCTGCTAATTCAATGAAGCCTGGCATCATTTTCAAACTGAGAGTGACATCTAGTGGTAATTCAAATTGAAGACACTCTATCATGATAACCTCATCAACTGTATCATGAAGCGTCATCAACACATAACCAGCATGATATGCATTTTCACTGATAAATACAGTGTAGTATTGTCAAATTATCAGGAGGATAGTAAAGATAGTTGAAGATGTAACAAATACAAATTGAGTTAGATGTTGTCTTTATTTTAAGAATGTTGTGTTACTGTTGTGTTACAGTAGGAATTTACTGTTACAGCACATGATTGGTGGTAACTTATACAAACGTTTGAGGTTGAGCTTGACTAAATTATGCTTTAATTACAAGTAAAAAAAAATTGAAATACTGAATGAAAATGTGAAACTGTGAATAAAAAGTCTTCCATACCTTGACCAGAGTGCGGTAACCATTCCCCGGTGTTTGCTCATCGAAGTCGTACTGGTGGAACACCAGGGAGAGGCCGGCGACTATCGGCTCCAGCGCTCTGCCGTGCCGCTGGATCTCCTTCAGACACGTCACCAGGCGCTTGGCGACGGCGCCCGACGGCAAGTCGGCGAAGGCGCTCAGGGAAGAGACGTTCTCCTCGCACACGGAGTCTAGTGTCGCGAACACGACCTCGTAATCCATGGTGGCGAGACACTCTTGCCGGCCGTCCTCAGAGTGCTCTAATCTCTGCGAACAGAGCAAGACAGTCATGAGAAACACCTCGCTATCTGCTGCTCCGTCTTATCTGTGGGGTCAAAGGGTCAAATCAGAAAAGTACAGGCGAATAGTTCCTAGAAATCAGATTCCTTTTTTTTTTTCCTTTCTCTAGGAAGGAAGAATATGATAAAGACAAATACACTCACTAAATGTTATTTCTGATTTTCTTTTTAGTGGCTCCTGGTCATATCTTTTAAACCATTAAAAAAAATGAAATCTAAATTATTTAAACCTCTTCTTAAAATTCTATTTCGTTTTTTTATATGACTATTGTAATATTTCAATGAAATTATGTCACAATAATTAACTTTTTAATTGAAATAATAAATCCTTATTCATGTTAAATTACAAAGTCATTAAAAACCTTTATTACATTACATTTTTTTGTTTTTATCGTCTTTAACATTTTCCGTCTCTTACCGTTCAAAACCCTACCATTAAACGTATGGATGATTAATTTCATGGACTTAAAACAGTCGCCATGACAACATACAAACATGCATTTAAGAATGTCAACACATTGTTGTGATCTCACCATCTTTTGTGTTGAAATGATGAGTGACTGTTAGACTAATCTCAGGGCGTGCACGTTTTGGAGCAGTTTTTATACACTGATAATCGTACTGATGAATTGGACTTTTTGGAATTGGAATTTCTAGGCCTGATTCTAATAGAAGTCAAAACAAGGTAGTACAAGTGAACCAGTATATTCTGATATTTTCTGCAAACCCCCTGCGGCAGTTGACAAATATTTTTTGGTGTCATTTGTGGAAGAGAGGATTCATTATGAGTTAATACGACACAAGCTTTTTTTTCTTCCCCCCTTAGTCAGTGCCTCAATGAATGGCACATTTGTTACAAGAACCTTGTGATAATGTGAAAACTGACACTGAATATCTTATCAAGATCAATAAGATTAGGCCTCTGTGACCGCCATTTAAAATCACATTCTTCATTTTTTTTTAAATAACACATTTTTGGTATAATTTCAAGAAGTTATTCAGACTAAATATTGATTACTCTAAAGAATATAACACAAGATCACAGTATTTTAATAAGGGTTTCAGGTGTGCATCAAAAGTAAGCTACTGCATAAACACTACCTAGTTTATACAAAAACCCTGTAATCTTTATTGATCTTTAAACCAAAGCAAAAATGGGGTCAAATTATCTGAATGGCTGAAGAAGTTCGAGTAACATGGGTCTTGTTCACGAGTGAGGATCAGATGTTAGGACTCTTGTCTGTTTTGGAGAAGAACTCTAAAGATAAAAGGCGGAAAGCTCTTAATTTACCGGTCAAATTTTTTGAAGAAAAATATTTTTTTACTTGAAATTAATGCAATTATATTTGGTTTAATTAATGAGAAATAGTTGCCACTGTATGTTGCAACTTGTTCCTAGTCATAGAGAACAAATGAGCTTTGGAATAATCTTTCTCTCTCTTTGCGCTTGATGGATCTACTGACTCCTTTAAGAAACATCTTAAGACGTTCTTATTTGTTCAGGCTTTTCCTTCATTTTCTGGAACTCCTGTTGTGTTATCAGTTTTATCTTGATCTTTAAAATATATACTTTATTGAATATTGTTTTGATTGTTTAAGCGCTTTGTGACCCTGGTCTGGAAAAGCACTATACAAATACAAGTTACTTACTTACTTACTTTTATAAAGATGAGAAGAATAATGTTTGACAATATGAACCTGTTACAATAATGACTGTTGACAAAAAAAAAAGAGATTTTAAGGTATTTGAATCTTTTGATTTTTACTCAAACATGAATATACGAGAATGGCAGTCAAATATGTAGTTGAAGTTTAACTGTTACCCTTGTTTTAAAAAAAATAAAGAAAATAAACTTTCCCAGAAACCGGCTGTGATTGGGTTTATATAAAAGCTAGTAATAAGCTCCTTAAATACAGACAAACAAACATTTAAACCAGGGCTGCTGCTTTAATTTATTTACCTTTTTTTGACCCTCTTGCAACATAAAAAACAGGGCGTCAACTATCACAGGGCAAGAAAACATGTTTTCCTTGTTTATTCAAAGTGTTTTTTTTATAGTTTTTCAAGCTTTTGGTCAAGAGAACAAACAAATATTTATAAATTAAATCGCTGGGAATATATTCTACCTTAGTCTAAAAATACTCGTTAACAAATCGAAAGTATTTGTTGTTTAATATTGATGTGTAATTCGATGACAACAAGTCCACTGGTATCACTTCCATCGAGGCTATCACGTCTCACGGTTTCTAAACAAACACACGCTTATTCACAGGTAACAACACTCTCACCGGTGCGAGTCAATAACCAGAAACTATTTCCAGTTATTGTCACTTATAAATGAAATGAAACTTTTAAAGTTTCAACATGTGTTTCTCATCCTGTTGCTGAGGCGGAAACAACGCGTCACTCGCTGCTTTTAACACGACAGTCGACGGCGAAACTAACCGAAACATATCGAGTCGATAATAAAAAGGCGTCGTTTTGCTTTTTGTTGTTGTTGTCTGGATATATTTCTAGTTAAATCTAAAGTCGTTTTTCTTACCGAGCGACATCCTCCTCGACGAGTTCCTGTCAGTTGTTGTGACGTTTCCCCGTAGAATGCTGGGTAACGTCATGTGAGCAGGTTAGCCAGTTAGCATGCAACAGGTACTGAGTTCTGGAGACACGTTTATTTATTTTTATTTTTGTATAGTTAAATAATAATACGCAACATTATCACACGAGGAGGGTAATTAAATACATTTTAAAAATTATTATTTATTTAGATTTTTTATTTTTATTTTATTCCTCGGAAGCAGAAGTAAACAAACACAAAAAAGGTAACATTTCATCTGTTTATTTATTTTATTGTAATATTGAAGGATTTTCTTTTGAGGATATTACCTAAAATACATAAATAAATGATAAAGGCTGATTGCATATTTGGTAAAAAATTCCTTCAGTCATATAGTACAGCCCAGGGGCCACATGTGTATTCATGCGGCCCTTGAGAGGTCAGAGTAGAACATAGACATATTTTCCGTTTATTATTGTATTAATATGTACTTATATTAAGTCATCAAAGTATTATTAATACATGTATTTGTCTTATAGATTCTATGAAGGATGAATGAAATGATTATAAATAAATAAACGTATAAATACATTTTTAAGAAACGTGTAAATAAAAAATAAAAACGTTTAACTTTACTTTTTGTCAAGCTATTTCTGCGTTTATTTTTTTATTTTTAACATTTAAACTTTGATGTATTTGTACATTTAACTATGTTTACTGTAAATATATATATATATATATTTTCTTTAGTTTCTTATTTTTTGTTTTTTCTTTTATGAAAATTCCTTGCTCATTGAAATTATTGACTTCATATTTAGAGGATTTATCAGTTTCTTTTACATGAAAGGTTTATAAAAGTGTTTTCACATAGACAGGTTTATTTTATGCTGATATTTCTTTCTTAACTATTCTTACTTGCTTTGTTTTTTCAATGTTTTTCTGTCATATTTTAGCTCTTCGCTTCACTCCTTTGGATTGACGGCCCCTCAGTACAGTCACAGTATATGATGTGGCCCCAGAGGACATTTAATTGCCCTTTCCTGATATAGTATGAGATATTATAATATTATTAATACAGTGTGATATTGTTATTATCATTATTATTATTATTATTATTATTATTATGTTTTTAAAGGATCTGAGAGTATTTCATAGTTTAGTTTAAGTTTCCTTTAAAAAATAAAATAATTTAAATTCATATGGAATGATAAGAGCTTTGTCTTTAGGACCTCTTTTCGTCACCTTTATCTACTGATACAATATTTTTAATAACATAAGTTAAATGGATAATTCACCCAAAATTCTAACTTCATTCATACTCTACTCACCCTCATGTCGACTAAGTGTTGGGATTATAATCTGTTCCTTTTTAGAGTTATGTATAAAATGTTTCTTCATTTTAATGTAGCGACTGTCTTCGTCCAAAAAGGAACGTAAAAACATCCAAATACCTCCATACTGCTCATCTCTTACGCTCAATTGTTCCAAAAAAAAACAACTTGAATAAGTCTGTATATTTTAGTTTTTAGTTTTTTTTGTAACTTAACTCGACCAACCAAGGAGTATCTCATATTTTACTTTAAATACTTACTATTAGCAAGTTGTACCATCAATGTACATGTAAACAGTAGTATATATATAAAAAAGTTCAATTATGTTCTTTGCAACCTGTTCAAGATTATTTTGGATATTTTGAGTGTATTTATTTTTACTGCAATATGTATCTAAAATATTTTGAGAGGTGCATAGTAAAAACAATGATAACATATTAAAAATCGGATTCAGTTCTATGATCTCGGGCTGAATTTGAGGGATTTCATAACAAAATCTGGAAGCTAATGAGAAAAAAACGTTAATATTTACTTATAAATTTATATTATTTGGTAAAAAAAAAACAGTCGCCACTCTCTTCTGTGCGCAGTAACTGCTTCTGTCCACTAGATAGACCCAGATTCATTTTTTTTAAGCTCTGTAGTAAAGAATCCAGGCGTCGCTTCAGTATCAACTCTTTGAACTTCAAATAGATACATTAAAATAAAGAAATGTGATGCCTTATAAATGAACAAAAACCTGTGAAGAAGGAAAACCTAGTGATGGTCATTCCAGACCCAAGAGACCAGAGTCCAGCACCGGTTGTTTACTTAACCTGTCGTTGACAAAAGACTATCAAGAAAACGCTCTTCAGATCGCAGAAGATGATTGGCTGGTTCAGTCCTTGTGTGCCAGAGCTAGAATTGGGGTCAAAATGGCAGTTTTTGGTAACTTTTGTTTCTGGCTCCGCCCACTTTTAGACTAGTGTCATGGCAAACCTCCAGTATATTTTTAGGGTACGTGTGTCCAACTCAAACCGGGCCAGCCAGGTCATTTAACGTGGCCCGCTGGTTTGTCTCAAAATTAAAGAATAAAAATGTTGTAGTTGATATCTAATAAAAACAACAACACATGTCTACAAATAGTTGACAACAATAAATCAAATGTGTAAATAATAGGTACAAGTAAATAACATTGTGAACAACAAAACAATTCAAATCAAACAATTTATTACACAGTGCAAACAAAATGACTTATTTATACTTAAAATACCAAACAAACAAAAATAAACAACATAAAAACACTTGTGCAAAATGCAGTGAAAAATAGATAAAACTCAAGACCTCAACAACTAATACAATTTAGTTTGTATCTGCTAATCATACTAATGTGGTATGTGTGTAAAGTTTATTTTTTTCCAGATAGTAAGTAAGTAGGTAACAGTTATTTGTAAAGCGCGTTTCTAGACCAGGGTCACAAAGCACTCGAACAATCAAAAGCATTACACAGTTAAAAATACCTACACATTTAAATACTGTTATTGGCCAAGAAAACATAGAGACAAACACAGAAGTCCCAGAAAATCAGGGGAAAGATCAAATAAGAATGTCTTAAGATGTTTCTTGAAGGAGTCAGTAGATCATCAAATACAGAGGAAGATCGTTCCAAAGCTTAGGAGCAACAGTCTGGAAGGATTTCTCTCCTCTGGTCCTGAAGCGTGTTCAGGAACCATCAGTAGATTCTGATCCACAGACCTCAGAGCCCGAGCTGGGGTGTAAGTCTGGTTTAGATAACTGATGGAAGGTCTGACCATGAATAGATCTGAAAGTAAGAACCAGAATTTTAAAGTTGATCCTAAAAGAAACTTGCAGCCAGTGAAGAGTTTTAATGATCGGGGAAATGTGAGTTCTTCTACTAGAGCGGGTCACTATTCTTGCTGCAGAGTTTTGTATTAACTGCAGGCGAGACAGATCCTCCTTTTTTAGGCAACAAAATAAACTGATACAATAGTCCAAACGAGAAAACACAAACACATGGATTATAAACTACAAATTGTGTTGTGACACCGATTTTTCTGAAGGGCTCCACACTCTTCAACATTGAACTTGTGCGATGAGATTGTGTGCTTAATTTTTTTTTAATTTCAAGAAGTACAGAACATCTTGGAAAATGTTGATCCAAGATAGAACATCGTAAATCTTTGCAAGTCTTTAGTGTAGTGGGCACGTTGCAATATTTTGCATTGAATGAGACAAAGTCTCGAACAAATAAATGGTTTATTTGTGTTTTTCTTCCTGGATGCTTCTGAAAATACTACCCGTGATCCGGAAATGAATGAAACTGCCATCACCGACCAAACTATATCAATAATTCACCACCTAAAATAGGTGATCCTATATTTTTGTCATGCAGATATCTGGAAAACAACAAATGTAAAGATTAAAAAAAAAAAAAAAGCGATAGTTAAAGAGGAAAGGAAGGACAAAGCAATCAAAACATCATAAAAGGAGAAACAGAATCAAATTATTTTATCGACGGTCTTAAACACAACAGCCAGATTCGGTAGCAAAGCACTATAACGTAATTGTGTATTTGATAGCCATGATAACATTTGGATTATTGCCACTCAAGGAATTGTTATTGACTCTTTTTTACCATCAAAAGGTTTTCGGAAGGAAAATAAATTCAATTTCCCTGTTAAAGATCTTTCACGTGTTGACGTGGCTTCTTTACTTTGAAGTATCAGCTGCTGATACTTCAATGATGCGTTGTTACGGTCAAACTACCTGCTGTATAAAATCAACTGTCTGAAATCTCTTTAAAGCATGTTAATGTGTCCGAATCCTTGAAAACGTCCTCCTTTTATGTTTTGTTTATCGCCTAAATCTGACACCTTGTCCTGACCTAGATGCAGCAGGTTACCTTTGAAGGTATGTTGTCATCACACATTTGTTATACTCGGTTATGGGTACAAATGTTTTTTTTCCAAAACAATATTGTAAAATCGTTCCTCTGGCACGTGTACTTTTAATACATCTCAAGAACAAAACAATTGTAAAACTAAACTGCTCCCATAACCCAGTTTCTAGTAGACACCGGGGTACTAGACTAGAGTGAGACGGGCTAGTTTCTTTTTTATGTGTTGTCTCTGGGTCAAGGTGGACGACCTCGAAATCAATGGATTTACCTCTGTTGATTTGTAAGTGAGTAAGTAAGAAAAGTACGTAAGTAATGGTTACTTGTAAAACGCCTTTCTAGACAACAATCAAAAACAATACACAGTTAAAATATATATTTTATCAAGACACATAAGACAAACACAGGAGTCCCAGAAAATCCGGAAAAAGCACAAATAAATTGTCTTCAGATGTTTCTTGAAGGCGTGTTCAGGAACCATCAGTAGATTCTGATCCACAGACCTCAGAGCCCGAGCTGGGGTGTAAGATCACTGATGTAACGTGGAGTTAGAATAATTCTGAAAGTAAGAACCAGAATTTTAAAATTGATCCTAAAAGAAACTGGTAGCTAGTGAAGAGTTTTAAGGATCGGAGAAATGTGAGTTCTTCTACTAGAGCAGGTCAGAATTCTCGCTGCAGGAGTTTTGTATTAACTGCAGGCGAGACAGATCCTTCTTGTTTAGACACCACAATAAACTGATACAATAGTCTAAACGAGAAAACATAAACGCATGGATTACAAGCCCATGATCGTGTTCATCTAAAGACAGAATGATGTCACATTTACATTCATATGGGGTCAGTATACATAGTATTTTTCCCTTTTTTTGAGTAGTTTTGCAGTCTATAAACATTACGATCTAGTGGACACGCATACATGAAGCTGGAAAGAAACACACACCTACCATTTCTTATATATATATATATATATATATATATATATATATATATATATATATATGTATATAAAAATGACAAATCATGTAAATCAGATGCAAGCATAAGTCAGAACAGCACAAGTAGTCCAGCAGAGATAATGGATCCCAGTGTAATTTTATGCTTTCATTGATATTTGGTACATGATTTTGTCAGGGAGAAAGGACAGACCGATTTAGAGGTCACCAGCATTTTCAAAGCAGCTGTTACTTAAACTGTCAACTTGTAAACAAAGACCATCGTCATGCAATCCGACACTACACACAGGAAAAGGTGCCCTTTTCTCTGCAATAACATCAAAGAGGAAGTGATTGTCAAAATAAAAATGTCCTGATAATGTTTCTTTGTTTGATAAAAAAAAATACCTGCCTTGTAGGAACACTGACAACTTTATTAAACGGTTTATCAATATTGACATTGTTCCTCTGAGGAAATCCATTCAAGGAAACGATTGCGGAAATATTTGCTGTTTAGTATTTCTCAGTGACTCATGGAGCTATAATAAAAGTATTGCTGTGTCAGCACATTCATGTCAAAGTGACAAACTCATTTTTCTAACAACACTCTCCCCCAAAAATTCAATTTTCTACCACCTATTCCAGCTACCTAGGGCAAGACGCATGGTACACAATGAACAGGTCATGTGGCACATAAACAGTTGAGAGTCCTCCATCAACCTCTGTATGTTTTTAAGAACTCTGGGAGGAAACCTGAGCACAGAGAGAGAAGAAACCCCCTAAAAAGTCTAGCGACTTCCAGATATCATCAATTAATTCTGGATATTAGTAGATTTCATTAATCAGTTTCTACTGCTACAACTGTTTATAGTTTCATTTTATGATTTTTTATGATGGATCAAACGAGATTATTACTCAATGAAGACATGATTTACTTTGTTGATACATTGTTCTCACTGTTTTCAAAAGTGTAAAACGAAACACAACGAAAATTGTTTAGTAAACTTGTTTTGTTTGTTGTAGAAGTGAAAGTGTAATTTACAAAATAATTCAATGAATGTCTTTAACTGTCATTTTCTTGTTAGTTTTCTATTTATATAATAATATATTTTTTTTAATTAAGATTTTCAGAGCAGGGACTACTTAAATTTGGAATATATATATATATATATTATATTTGCTTCTATAGTTTCTTTTTACGGCATAGCACAACCTTTTCAAGTTAATTTATTGTTTTGATATATTTATCATTATTTTAATTATTATTATTTATTATTATTATTATTTTATTATACTTATATCATTTTGTATTATTATTGTTTCTATTATTATGTATTACGCTGTTATTATTTTAAACAAGTGTCTTGATGTGAAGTGTATATATTTAGTTGTATTATTATTATTTTATTATTATTATTTTATTATACTTATATTATATAATTTTGTACTAGTAGTGTTTCTATTATTATGTATTACTCTGTTATTATTTTTAATATTATTCTGTCATCTTTTTTTTTTAATCTATTATTATTTTTGTTATTTTTCATAATATTTGTAATGTTTATCTTGATATAATGTGTAGCTATTTCATGATTTTTCTTTTATTATTGTTCTGTTATCATTATTATTGTTTTATTCTTTCTATTATTATTATATATTTTTTTGTTTTTGTGAATATATTTAACATGTGTACTGTATGTCTTAATATCACATGTATTAACTTTTTTGAAGTGCTGTGACAACTTGAAGGAAGAATAAATGTTCGACATATATCATCATTCAAATGTATTAAACAATACGTAAATGGAAATCTGATCATTAGTTACACGTCTTTACAAACATATTATCATGTTTTCCCTGCTATTAATTTGTGAGGAAGTCTTTGAATTTCATTGCATGCATTTCAATTTAAAGTCTCACCTAAAATGTCTAATAAAACTATCAGTTCAAAGTATAGTTCTCCTCGAAAAGTCCATACTAGGTACAGATCATAAATCTAGTCACAAACTTACCAAAACAACAATCAAGATTAAACAAGACTTAACACGTTAAACATTTAAAATTGAGAATATAATTTTAATTAAACCGTAAGCTAATAAGGTTCACTTTATAATCTTGGACATTAACCCTTGTGTTATCTCAAGGTCAAGGTGACCCAAAGGCCTGAAGACAGATTTGTTTTCAACCTCCCTGGCTTCCACAAATACATATACAGGGGTGAAGGTCATTCATCTTGACCCAGAGACAACACAAGGGATACCACAAACACATTTTTTTTAAGGCATCCGGGTCACTTTGACCCAGAGACAACACAAGGGTTAAGAAATTACGTCGGCCTCGACAAGTGTTTTTCAATGCTAACGACCTCTACATGTTGACTCTTCTTTTTTGGCCCATATATCTTCATTGAATCTTGATTCTGACCTTTGAACTCCTTAGATGCTTTGGCTCCTCCAGGAAGCAGATCAATAACTAGGAAATAAATGAGGAAATAATCACAGTAAAACACCTGCCAAGTTTCCTTATTTGTCACCGTCTGTACATTGATCTCATCGTCAGTGTGACCGTCTTGTAAAATAAGTTATGACTCTTGTTTAATGTACAACAGACGGCATGCGTCCAGCCACCCTCCATTGACCGGTCTTGTTACAGGACGTCCAAACTAGGGTTCATTTAGGAAGCTGTGTCGTCTAAACACACACACAAATGGTGGCAATGACGGCGACACGCAACCCTGTGGAGACGAAGGAGGGGATGCTGGTTTCTCTATTTAAGTCAAGGGAGCCCAGAGGTCAAAACTGACTCTCAGATGTTAAAATGAGTTTTCCAGGACATTTTTAACCATTCGTCTGTCCATAATGGACATGTTTGTAGAACAAGGTCGCAGATACGAGGGGCCAGAACTAGTTTGGGTCGGTCATTAGTGTCGGGAGAAAATCTGGGTCTCTTTGGTGCGGATGCTGCCCTGGCGACTCCACCTCAGATAATAGGTAGAAGACAAATGGACATCTGACATACAGAAGTCACAGAGTGTTTTTTACATAAAAGCAGAAATAAAACACAGATTCATTTCAAAATGACATTGTACACATTTGTGTATATACTTTGATGAGACCAAAATATTTTCAATGTTCCACTTTTAATCTGAGAAGAAATGGTCACTGTTTTTATCATTATTAATGAGAAATAAATAGATGTTATTTTAAATTAAAAATGTTGGATTTTGTGGAAACTTAAGGTGTTGGCATTATGGGAACTGTGGAATCCAAGGTTGCTATATTTCAGGAATATATGAAAAATCAAGTGGACTTTAAAGTATATCAGTGCCATTACTATATTTTAAATGTTGAAACCTTTTAATTGAAATGTTCTTCATGTTTTTTAAGTAGTGATGTTTTGTTTTATAATTTAATTCCATTATTTTTATATTGAAAGATTGAATTTATTTAAGTATTGAATTAAATTATTTGTAAAATAAAAGGTTGCTTTTTTTTTATAATTGATTCTTTTCCAAATAAAATTTTCTTTTACATGTAGAGTTTTATATTCAATGAATAGATCTGAAAGTAAGAGCCAGAATTTTAAAATGGATCCTGAATGAAACTGGCAGCCAGTGAAGAGTTTTAAGGATCTGAGAAATGTGAGTTCTTCTACTAGAGCGGGTCAGAATTCTCGCTGCAGAGTTTTGAATGAACTGCAGGCGAGACAGATCCTTCTTGTTTAGACACAAAAACAAACTGTTGCAATAGTCGAGACGAGAAGAAACAAACACATGGATTATAAGCTCCAGATCATGTTATGACAACATTTTCCTAAATTTAGAGTTTTTTCTCAGTTGAAGGAAACAGTTTCTGGTCAGTTTTTGCAGTGTCGAACTAGAGACATGTCTTTAACAAATACAACACCCAGGTTTCTCAGGCTCAGTTTGACAGACTGACCTAAGTAGCCCAAGTACTGACTCAACCCTGGAATCTTATCATTAGGAGCAATAACCAGAGTTTCCTTTCAAATTCAAATTCAAAATATAGATAACAGCACCAAAATAAAAAACATTTTTTTAGATATATTATATATATTTTTTAAACAAATGTAACTCAAAAATCAAATTGTATTTGAAGTATGCAATGACAATAAAGAAAATCTGATTCTGATTCAACCTTTCAACATATTACATACACATTATTAAATTCAATGATTCAATACAAAAATTCAAAAATTCGATATAGACACCATTAAATCCAATTATAACAAAAATAATTACACTCATATGAAATCGATAAAATGTATACATTTTAAATGTTGGCACTATTATACCAATCTTTTAACCTAAACTATGATTCAAAAAGTATTAAATTGATATATATATATTTTGTATTATTCTTGAAATAAGAATAACAAACTCTATATGTGAACACACTAAAAAAAAATCAACTTTTCCTTTTAAAAATGACTGAATTAAATTGTTCAAAAAATAGTTACACTCATATGAAATGAAAATGAAAATGTATATATATTAAATGTTGGCACTATTATACCAATATTTTTAAAAGTAAATTATGATTAAAAAAGTATTACATTTATATATTATTTTTTTGGATTATTGAATTAAGAATATCAAATTCTAAACACACACAAAATATCAACCTTTCCTTTTAAAAATTATTGAATTCAATTGTTAAAAAAAAAAAAAAACATCAGTATTTTTAATAAAAATTGAAATGTTAAATGAAACCATTCAATCCTCTGATGGCACTGGTATACGTTAAAGTTATTTTAAATTGAAATAAAAACATTGTGCATCGAAGGAAAATCTTGTTGCTCAGTTTGAATGACTGACGAGGGAATCAAAGCGTTCATTCAACAAAGTGGTTGGACGAGCTGGTCCAGGTCGAGAGTGGGAGGAGATCAGGTGTGTCCTATGTTTAGCAGTCAAGAGAGCACTGAGGGGGTCTTGATGCTCCTGCCGGGGAAAACGATGAGGACTTCAGCGACAAGAGACATGAGTCAACATTGACCTCCTCGATCATGGCATCAACTCCGCTTCTCCTCCTGTTGCTAGTATCCGGTGGAAGTCTATGCCGGGCCTCGAGGATCCGCTCCGGAGGTCACGACCCGACCGAGAGCCCTCATCACGCGGCCACCGACGGGTCTCACTCGGAAACCCATAATGAGACGGACTCGGGTCACGGCGGCGGCGAACCGACCTGTCACGTTGACCACGGAGACCACCACGAGTCGGCGCCCATCACCACGCTCCCCATCGTGACCTGGAAGTGGCACCACGTGACGGATCCGTACCTGGTGACCCTTTGGATTCTGGTGTGTTGGCTCTGTAAACTCGGTAAGTCCAAGTTTGGCAAGAATCTGGCGATACGATAAGTACCACGATACATGCAGTACTGGTGTTACAAGGATATATTTGTAGCATTGTCGAGTACTTGACTCTGGTGTTGCAGAATTTACAGACTGCATGACTCTTGACGAAGTCGTAACTACTTTCGTTTGTTTTGAAACTAAAAATCAGCTTTAAAAACTGCTGGAGTCGACTGTATCCTCTCGTCCTCAGTCATCACCAGGATTTCACAGAATGTCATTGTTCCTTTAGCTGGGGAGGACGTAATGACTGCTGCCACCTAGCGGCAGTACGTTTAATTGCAGTACAGAAAACGAACAAACATATCGCTGTATCAATATTTTCTTTATAAAGAAGGCAGATAAAAAAAACACAAAAAATTGAGTTTTTCAGCGTAAAATAAGCAGATATAAAGAGTTGGGGGTTTTTTTTGGCAAGAATCCGGCGATACGATACAGTACCACGATACATGCAGTACTGTAGTAACAAGGATATATTTGTAGCAATGACTCTTGACGAAGTCGTAACTCCTTTGTTTGTTTTGAAACTAAAAATCAGCTTTAAAAACTGCTGGAGTCGACTGTATCCTCTCGTCCTCAGTCATCACCAGGATTTTACAGAATGTCATTGTTCCTTTAGCTACGAAGGACGTAATGACTGCTGCCACCTAGCGGCAGTACGTTTAATTGCAGTACAGAAAACGAACAAACATATCACTGTATCAATATTTTCTTTATAAAGAAGGCAGATAAAAAAAACACAAAAAATTGAGTTTTTCAGCGTAAAATAAGCAGATATAAAGAGTTGGGGGTTTTTTTTGGCAAGAATCCGGCGATACGATACAGTACCACGATACATGCAGTACTGTAGTAACAAGGATATATTTGTAGCAATGACTCTTGACGAAGTCGTAACTACTTTCATTTGTTTTGAAACTAAAAATCAGCTTTAAAAACTGCTGGAGTCGACTGTATCCTCTCGTCCTCAGTCATCACCAGGATTTTACAGAATGTCATTGTTCCTTTAGCTACGAAGGACGTAATGACTGCTGCCACCTAGCGGCAGTAAGTTTAATTGCGGTAAAGAAAACGAACAAACATATCGCTGTATCAATATTTTCTTTATTAAGAAGGCAGATTAAAAAAAAAAAAAAAAATTGAGTTTTTCAGCGTAAAATAAGCAGCTATAGAGAGTTGGGTTGTGTTTTGGCAAGAATCCGGCGATACGATACAGTACCACGATACATGCAGTACTGTAGTAACAAGGATATATTTGTAGCAATGACTCTTGACAAAGTTGCAACTACTTTCATTTGTTTTGAAACTAAAATATGTCCAAACATCAGCTTTAAAGGCTGCTGGAGTCAACTGTATCCTCTCGTCCTCAGTCATTGCGGGATTTTATTGATCCTTTAGCTGGGTAGGACGTAATGACTGCTGCCACCTAGCGGCAGTAAGTTTAATTGCAGTACAGAGAAAACGAACAAACATAACGCTGTATCAATATTTTCTAACACTCTTTATTAAGAAGGCGGATAAAAAAAAACATAAAAATTTGCAGATATCAATGTTAAAAAAAAACTGACCACAGCTAAAACACAAACAAATACTTAAACGGAATACATTAAAAGCTGCTGAAGTTGACTGCATCCTCTCGTCCTCAGTCATCACTGGGATTTCACAGGATGTGATTGTTTGCCGAGGATGTAATGCCTGCTGCCATCTAGAGGCCGGAAGTTTGATAGCAACACAAAAATGAACAAACTCTGTGAATATTTGCATGTTCATTTTAAATTACAAAAAAAATAAATTACTTTATTAAAGACACACTTATTGATCTGTAAACCCTAAACAAAAGATTGTGAAAAATAAAATATGATTTGAAAGTCAATTGTATATATTTGAAAATTTGTATATCTTTCATCCCTTAATAAGAAAACTGTGCAGATGTTAATGAGCTAAAACACAAACAAATACTTATTATTATCATGAGAAAGATGTGATAATTCAAGTTGATACAAAAGTTACCAATACTAGTCTGGACATCTGTCGGAATTAGAGTGTTGGTTGGTTTGTGGGATAAACTAGAGACCTGTCCAGGGTGTCTGTTGCTTCTCACCCTGTGTAGCTGGGATTACAATTTCATTAGGAAATCATCAAGCCGTCTAAGGAAGATGACTTTCCTTTTTATGTTTCTAATAACAGAGTATAAATATATTGCTTACTAAACTAAAAATTAATATTTGTATTTGTGTTCGAGGTATCCCTTGTGTTGTCTTTGGGTCAAGGTGACCTAAAGGCCCGAAAAACAAATGTGTTCGAGGTATCCCTTGTGTTGTCTCTGGGTCAAGGTGAACGACGTCCCTGGTGTCCATTAATACATGTGCAGTGGTGGAGGTCGGTCACCTTGACCCAGGGCGACAAAAGGGATACCACAAACAGGTTTTTTTCGGGCCTCCGGGTCACCCTGACCCAGAGATAACACAAAGGTTCTTCCTGTCTGTGTAGGAGACTTTGGTGAAATGTCTCTTTCTGGGAAATCAAAATACTATTTTTGAGAAGGTTTTAGCTGACATTTATACCTCAAAGTTTGACATCAGTATTGAGCACTGGGGTGATTCTAAGTAAGTAAGTAATCTTAAAACACCTTATGGTTTACAGAGGACAGTGAGTCGAGACTAGTAGATGTTGAGATGTTTTCAGAAGCCAGGCCTGGTCTTTGAGTCGTGTCTGTCGATTGAAAAACGTCAGCGACCGTGTTGATGAAGCTTCATGAAACAGCTGAAGACGTATCGTGAAACAGTGTCTTTATTTTTTGAAAAGACCACTAGATGTCTTTATAATCTTTAGCTTGGATCTACTAATTCAATAAAACCTGGCATCATTTTCAAAACCGAGAGTGACATCTATCGTTACTGTATCATGATACCTCATCCGCTGTTTCATGAAGCCTCATCAACACATAACTTCAGTCTAGTATAAACAGAACAGTTTCAGATGACTGCAACTTTCCATGCAACCTCACCTGGTAACCAACAGAATATTTTCCATTTTCAATTCATATTATGAAGTGTAGTTAATCCCAGTGTGTCGGGGTGTAAGGTGGGTTTCGCCTATTGCGACCACTGTGACCGACGGTCGCAAAAACACTCTTTCGCAGTCACTAATAACTGTTATTTGACTTTTGGAGGAAACCGGAGTGTGCAAAGTAAAAGAAAAGGTAAGTCAGGATTGAGCAGAGATAGAGGTGCTTATATAAAGAAGTGTCAAGTGGATTGTTTCAACATATAACAGTTTCAAACAGCCCTTCTCCTGGGCTGGATCTTTTGATCGGCGGTCGTTCACCTCCCGTGTGTACACAACACAAGTCAATGGGCTACAGCCGTGTGGACAATGACAATTAAATGAGCGTGTGTGTTTGTGTACATCATCCACACACTCATAAATACGGGGGCCGCCGCCGTCGTCCAGCTATGATGGTGGAAGTTTTAGGTGGATTATGGATGAAACAAGATCCGAGTGTTTGGGTCTGAAAGTAACGTGTTTGAAAAGAAGGATTTCTTTGTGGATAGTTATGATTTCTGATGGTTTTTAATTCCTGCTCCGACACAAACACAGAAGCACACTTGTAAACTTTATATCCGTGTTATTGGATCATCACCTTCAATTCATCACAATTACGCAGAGAATATTTCAGAGCAGACTTCCAGAGAATAGACAATAAAAAAAAAGAACAGGAAGAGAAAATATTTCACTTACAGTCTATTGAATGTAATGATAAACGAGTCGGATCTCAACTTTGTTCTCAGTAAAGTTGATCCAAATAAAAACCTAAACTAAACTTAACTACTCTAAACTAAATTATATGAAATTAAATTAAATTAAATGTGTGTTTTAGGGTTGAAACAGTGTTTAAATGAATTGTTTCAATATCATAAATCATCAGAAAATTACTTTAAAATTTAATTAAATAAAAATAAAATTTTAAAGCCCAGATTATGAAGATGGTGGGAGGCAGAAAACTGCAGAAAATCAGACCAAGCCCAGACACTGAATATTAAATTATTCTGATTGGCAAAAGAAATCAAATAAAATAAAACTACTTGTTTAAGAATGAATCCAGAAAATGTGAATTTTAACATTGAAATATTCTTCAAATATAATAAAACAAACATTAAATTAAATGTGTGTTTACAGGTTAAAACATTGTTTAAATGAATTTTTAAAATATTATAAGGGAGAGTACTTTTTAATTTAATTTAATTTAATTTAATTTAATTTAATTTAATTTAATTTAATTTAATTTAATTTAATTTAATTTAATTTAATTCATTCAAACAATATTTCAACATTAAAACCCACGTTTTCTGTAATCATTCTTAAACAAAAAGGTTTAAAAATAAGCGTTTGGCCAAACAGAATACTTAAGAATGGAATCCAATGTCTGGCGTTAGTCTGGTTCTGTCAAAGTTTCTGCCTCCTACCATCTTCGCTTGGGTCACTGTTTCCCACAACAAAAGCACATGTCGTAGCACATGTTGGATCTGAATCATATTCTTTTATTATTTCCTGAACGACTGAATTGTTGAATAAATGTCTGCAATTTCCTCTTCTGTGTTCATGATCCGGGCATTAAAAAAATAAACAACTTTAAATTCCTTATTACGTTGTTTAAGAGTTGAAAGGAAGTAAAAGGATGTTGTCTTCCTTTTATGACTGTGGGTCAGTAAAACACTGGCGCAGTTAGTAAAAGACGACCTTTGATTTCAAACATGAGGTCATTTTAGGAGCTGAGGAGCTCAGTCATCCGGAAGAGACTCAGAATGAAACTTTAAAGGTTGTTATCATGCGATTAATAACCAGAAATAAATGAACAAAATAAAACAAATGCTTCTGTTGTCGTGACACTTGATCTGCATTTGACTTGCTGGGTGGGAGACAAGGGGCGGATGCAGATCCTTAACTAAACTTTCTGGATTTATTTCCTGACGTGGGTTTTAATAAATGTGCAGTCATCTTGACGTTAATGAGTCGTGAATGTATTCGATCAGAACGTCTAAAGTCTGGCCGGAGGCGCGATTTCATCTGGTGCGAATCACCGGAACGTACAAATACGAAGATTAGTTCCGGTCGAACGTACCTCGATTTGTTGACTTGTCCGCGTCGACGTTCGTTACGACCGCCGGTGTCTGAAGTCATGGAGCTGTTTCTGCCTGAGGTTGAAGTCGATGGGTCATTAGTTAATAAGCTCTAAGCTTACGTCTAAATGTCTCCATAGAGATGATTTACAGCTTTGAAATGTGGCGTCTGGTGAGGCCGGTGTTTGAGAATTGACTGAATCGAGGAGCGTTTTTTTTTTTGGTTCTACACAGATTTTGCTGATTTTCCAAGGATCTAAAGGTCAAAACAAATGAAATGTATATTTTCTTTTAATGTCTCATTGGTTCTTTTTTACAAAACTTAAGCAAATGCTAATTCCAAAAAGATATAGAAGTGCTTTCATCCTTTTAGAGTAATGTGTTGATGAAGCCTTATGAAACAGTTGATGAGGAATCATGATACAGTTGATGAAGCCTCGTGAAACAGTTGCTGAGTCATCACGATACAGTTGATGAGGTATCATGATACAGTTGATGAGGCATCATGATACAGTTGATGAGGCATCATGAAACAGTTGATGAGGCATCATGATACAGTTGATGAGGCATCATGAAACAGTTGATGAGGCATCATGATACAGTTGACGAGGTACCATGATACAGTTGAGGTATCATGAGGCAGTTTATGAGTCATCATGATACAGTTTATGAAGCCTCATGAAACAGTTAATGAAGCCTCATGAAACATTTGATGAGGTATCATGATACAGTTGATGAGGCATCATGAAACAGTTGATGAGGCATCATGAAACAGTTGATAAGGCATCATGAAACATTTAATGAAGCCTCATGAAACAGTTGATGAGGTATCATGATACAGTTGATGAGGCATCATGAAACAGTTGATGAGGCATCATGAAACAGTTGATAAGGCATCATGAAACAGTTAATGAAGCCTCATGAAACAGTTGATAAGGCATCATGAAACAGTTGATGATGCATCATGAAACAGTTGATAAGGCATCATGAAACAGTTAATGAAGCCTCATGAAACAGTTAATGAAGCCTCATGAAACAGTTGATTAGGCATCATGAAACAGTTGATGAAGCCTCATGAAACAGTTGATGAGGCATCATGAAACAGTTGATAATGTATCATGATACCGTTTCCATTTAAACCACTAATGTTTATTTAAGAGAATTAACAAACAAGTAATAATAAAAATACGCAAAGCTGATATCAACTCTCAGACCGACCACTAGTTGGGTTGTTGAGGTATCACGACACAGCTGATGATGTATTATGATACAGGTTTCATTATTAGTAGATCAGAACCAAAGATTATAAAGCAGAGAGTGACATCTAGTGGTGTTTAAAAATGAAGACACTGTATCATGATACCTCATCAACTGTTTCATGAAGCCTCATCAACACATCACTACTTGTATTAACCAATGAATAAAAACATAATTTCATATAATATAATAAAAGACTTAATTTCAATTACTTATTCATATATCTGTAAAGAAGCTGATTTGTTTCTCTAAGAAGTTGTTATTTTGCAAATATTTGTTATAATAGTTTTGTTATAAATGAATAAATAATTAGTTTAAGATATCCTCAAGATGGAAGCCAGTAAAAATCCTGTACATATTAATACAGACATACAATTTTATTCAGATTAGATTATTAGAAAATACTGAGTGTCTCCTCTTCATCAGACAGTAACGCACAACACACTCGCACACATACTCACAAACTTTCCAGAACATCAGAGTCGGCTATTGTTCTTTGTCCTGCCTAAACAGGACTGAACACTTCTCGGATCAGAACCTCCTATAATTGGACAGAAGGACTCGGCTCATAAAAAGTCAAGGATATCTTTGCACTGCTTAGTTTTAAAATAAATGAACACAGATTTTAACATTAGCATTAGAAAAATGTAAAAAAAACAGTAATTTACATTTGTTGTTGATGTAAAGGAGTTTCAATTTTAAGCTTTTAATTGACATGATCGCCACTGTCTCCTGCAGGGGGACCTCAGGTGTCTATCCTTGGCCCTCGGCCATTCTAATTTTTCCTGCGGTACGACTTGCATCAGACAAAGACAGTGACACAGAGAAGTGACTCTTTAAAGGACAAAGGAAAGACTTCAGGTTCAAATTCTTTCAGGTATCGTTTGATTCTATCAAACGTAGAGTCACGTTTTATTTCGAGGGATCAATAAAGTTTATCTAATCTTAATTTTAACAACTTGATGACTTCTCTTCATAGGTTACTCGGTTCATCTTTCATTTGAACGCATCAAGATTGATGATTAATTGTCTTTATTGTCTGGATATTCAAAATGCATAGTTCAAGAGTGACTTGTTTACATTGGCCATTAACTCTACCTTGTACTCTGACTTCTACCGCTGCACGACATGTCTATTGTTTTATTGTCTTTCTTTTATGTCTTCACCTGCTGCACATGTCAAGAGCTGTATAATTAAATCTTTCTTTTATTTCCTTTTTTGAAGGGGAATGAAGTTAAGGAAAAACATATATAGATGTTTTTTTTATTTCTTGGCACGTTTGACTCTTTACTAGACGAGAGGTCTTCTGAGTGCCATTTTAATTTAAATTCAACTTTATTTAAACTGTCAAATGATAACAAAATGATCCGAGGAAAACTTTAAATAACACTATATAATAAAAGAGAAAAAAACGGTCACAGACGCTCACAATGGAATGTTGTCTTGATCTTTGAAGTATGTACTGTTTTGAGTATTGTTTTGATTGTTAAAGCGCTTTGTGACCCTGGTCTCGAAAAGCGCTATATAAATAAATATTACTTACTTACTTACTTACAATGAGCAACAGTGAGTTATAAAGTCCATTTAGCAGGCAGAAACCTAGAGAATAACCAGACTCAGTGGTCTAGAGAGTCATGGTGAATAATCATTTTGTTAATGTGGTGGTTTAAAAAGAGCTGAGCCAGAGGACCAGGAGATAACTCAGAGCTGATTACAGGAATGTCCCCGACAAAGAGGTCAAATGGAAAGTTTGTTCAAGATTTGAACCAAAAGCCGTCGTTAAAAAATTCACACAACCTTTGAGTCGCGGGTCTCGACGCCAGCAAAGATTCTACCTGGAAACTTTGACCAAGGGTTGAGTAAGAAGACGTGGATCGTGTCAATTATTAGTGGCCAGAGATCCGGAGAGAGAGAGAGATCCGAGAGAGAGAGAGAGAGAGAGATCCGGAGAGAGAGAGAGCGACAGGAATCGAAGCCAAACACACGAATGTCGGCGTCGCTCTCGTGGACGAACAATAAGTGAATGAAATGTGACTGAATAACCATCAATGGTGCAACCAAAGTCATCTATGAATCTGCTTCATTCATGCTCGTGTGTCATTGTTTTCTATGAAAGAACGAACGGATTACAAACATGTTTTTACATGCATGAAATATGTCCATATTTCTACATAAAAAAGAAAGAAATACAAGTTAAAATGAAGCCAAATAATAAGAAAACATTGAAAAATACTGCAGGAGTAGGAAAGTAAAAATACAGTTTTGTTTGTTGCGAATTGCAACATATTTCTACACAGATATTAATTAAAAAATACAATAAATATATAAACATATATATATATGTATATCTCATCTTGTATTATCATATTACACAATATAACATAATATAGTATATTTTGTATGCATATAATAAGCAGATATCAATATAAATACATCATATAAACACACATACATACTAAATTACTGTTATCCCTGTAAATATATTCTTATTTAATTGCAATATATAACCATAAACACTATTCTTATCCTAGATTTATCACACGACAACCTCAGTTTTCACATATATTCTTTTTTTAAACAGATTTATATTAGTAGTTTTATTATAGTCTTCAGACTATATTATCCGTAGAGCGAGCCTTTATTTTGAAAAAATACATGTATTTTCTATTGATTGTCAGTGTTTAAATAGTCACAGATATTTATAAAAAATACTATATATATATATATATATATATATATATATATATATATATAAACACTCACACTAAAACATATCTCATCTTTTATTATCATATTACACAATATAATATAATTTAGTATATTTTGTATGCATATAATAAGCAGATATCAATATAAATACATCTTATAAACAAAAGTACATACTAAATTAATATTATATTATTAATACATCCTTATTTAATTGTACTATATAACCATCAACACGATTCTTATCCTAGACTTATCCCACGTCAACTTTTGAACTTTGTTTTGTTTCTGTCTTCAGACTATATCAACAGTGAGAGGGAGCCTTTATTATTAAAAAATACATGCGTTTAAATAGTCATAAAATGCTTTTTTCCCCCCCATTCTTCATTATTCATATAAAAAAAACAGAATTCAAGTTTAAAAAGTCGAAAGCAGTTTTACTTTTTCTAGATTTTTTCCCCCTTTTTCTTGAAAAAGTAATTGAAATGTAAGTTTTGTTGCATACAAATAAGTATTTAAGTCTGTATCATAATCTTCCCAAGTCTAAAAGTGTGCATTAGCTGTTTGATTTAAGGAAGTAATGTTCCTTTACGATAAGGTTTTGGTCTGAAGTGTATGTCATGAGTCAGTGAGTACTTTGTCCTCAATTTTAGTAAATAAGGATGTACCAGTGGGGGGTGAAAGGGGGGGGGAAACGCATGCATGCACAACCTCTCTGGTGGCACAGCTGTATAAAAGCTGATCCCAGGCTTCTTCTGGGATTCTGGACCGGGGGAGGAACGAGGAAAGTCGTAGTCAGGTAGATCAGAAGTAGCGGGAAGTGGTAGGAGGATAAGTAAACAAGACAGGTGTGACTCCACTGCAGTTTCTAAAGAGATTACACATAACTTGAAATAATGCTCAGACGAGGACACATGTTGCTCCTGGGGCTCCTGATGGTCGCCGTCTCGGGGGTCACGGCGTTCAAGAGCGGGGTCCCGCAGGTCAATGAGACGGTGAAGGAAGCCAACTCGCTGGATGGAATCGCCATCGTGACGTTGAGATGGAATCATGTGCAGGAGCCTTTCTACGTCGTGTTGTGGGTCTTCGTGGCTTTTTCGGCCAAACTGGGTACGTACGCTTCGGGGAGAAGGGGGTTCAGAAAAGTTTTTAGATAAAATACTGACGAGATACTTGCAGGAAAGTGCTCCAGATTAGTCGGACTATCTGCTTTTGTGTTACCATCATTTGTATTTATTTATTGGCTGGCAGTAAATAAATACAATTTCAAGAAATGAAAAGGAAATAGAGATCATTTGGATCGAAAATCATGTTTTTTTCTGACAAACTTTGAGATCAAAGAAGGAGAAAAATAATCTAAACATAAGACTTTATATCTGATTTAAAGTTTAAGAATCGAATTAGAGAAATAATGATGTGACATTTTGAGATGCTGCATTCACTGACCTGAATGAAGGTTTGGAAAAATAATGTGATGCTTCTCATAAATGATTGATTTTTTTCATTATTTATCATTAATTCGATTCATTATTCATTCGTTATAGTCACATGGCGCAATAGAGGCTTAGAATTGTGTTTAATTTATTATTGTGTTTTAGTTATTTTTAAGTTGCATGAAATGAAGGTCAAATAAATACAAATATTGATGCAACTACATCTTCAAATTTTCATTTATATTCTAATTAAAGTTATAAAACTACCCTTTTTTAGTAAAATATTTATTGGATTGTATCACAAAAAAATAGATATGTCAATTTTCACTGCTTTCCAAAAATGTTTTTAATTGTAAATCATCTTTCTTCTCTTTTATTTATGTATTTATTCACTAAAAACGTGATTGAATTTTTAGATTGTTTGCATACAAAGACTTTTTTTTCCAACATTATAAATGTTTCCAAGTCCAAAAGTTGTTGTATTGTCCACTGTAGTGTATCTTATTATATATATATTATAATATTCTTCATATTAACAGTTTTTTTTCTGGTTTGGTATTTAAAAATATGCAAGATCTCTTTTCTTCTGTGGCTCAAATTGTACTTTCGTGGCTAAAACAACGACTGATGTGTCACTCGTCTGACCTTCACTTCTCGCCGACCTCTGATGTCGCCATGCCAACGTAGAGCCTTATCTTCAAGACTCTGTCGCGTCAGATCAAAATGAAATCAGAGTAGAAATGACTTGTATGTCTTCGTTGTGTCAATAGAAAAATGTTGTCTTGATGTCTGTCGTTTAAAGAAAGTTTTCGGAAGCGATAAAAAACCTGGGTCGTTTTCCCGCCAGTAGATGTCGCCGTGATGAGGCGTGACACTGTCGTAAAGTGTAGATGTTAGTCAGAGAAAGAGGTGGAGACGCATCACGATCGCTTTACTGGGAAAAAAGATAAAGTTAGTTGTAACTGATAGAAGAAAAAAAATGCTTAACTAGCGGCGTCGAGCTCATATAGAAAAAGACTAAACGATTGATGATGTTTTGTGTCACGTAGACACTGAGCTCATATGACTCACTACAGCAGATGTTCAGATCTGGCCTGGGGGCCAAATGTGGTCCTGATGAGATTTCCGATGGTTGACTTCAATATTTTAAGTGTTGAAACTTTGCTCTTTTTTTATTGGAATCTGGTTGTCTTTTAACCAATTTGAGTAATTTAATTAAATTATTTTTATAATGAGAGGTTGAATTAGTTTTTTTGAATATATATATATTTTTTAAATATATAAATATTTATTTTACACATATAGTTTGATATTCTTATTCCAATAATTAAAGATGAAATTTTCTAAATTCAATATTTTTTTCATTCATAGTCTTCTGCATTCAGTATAAAAACAACGCCTGTCACGTGATCTTCTGTGCTTCACATGATTGGTCGAAAGTAGCTCAGCAGGTGGCACTGTTATACCCAACATTTTGATTTCGAATTTAAAATGCTACAAATGAAAAAACATCAAACTTACTAAACAAATGTATTCATTTGAGGATTTTTCTTTTTTGTATTTATAAAGATAAAAACCAACCAATCATTCAATAAAGAAGTTTTTCAATGAAATCATTCTAAAATAAAATAAAATTCAATGCTCAAAAAACGACTCAATGTCAATACAAAAAGACTTTAAAATGCAAAAAAAAAATGTTTACAAAGAAAAATACTCTACAGACATATTTCATTATAAACATCTATTTTTGCTTGAACAAAATTCAAGTTTTCCATAGCACTGTTGCAGATCTGAGGAGTTTAACTTGATTTAAGAAAAATGTTCTGGCATTTTTTTTTGGCTTCGTATCTTGTTTGGTTTAATCATAAAAACCCGAGACCTTCGCCCACAACTCTTGACCCGGATGCCCCTTGAACGGTCGCCCACATCCTCACCGACGGTCCCCGTGCAGACGAGTTAATCATACGACGAAAAACTCAAGTGAGACACTCGGAGTGACGGAGACGGTCGATCATTGACAAATATTGCCAGCTTCTGTGATCCTCGGCAATGAATGACTTCACTAAACTCACACCTGCTGCGGTCGACGGACACTTAAACGACCAATGTTTCAGAATAACCTCTTCACGCCTGCATCTAAAAATCTAAGGCCATGGTTCTCATGTAGACATGAAATGTATTTGCCATCGTTGTCCGACTTGGGTCTAGATTTTTCTATCAAGGGTCGAGGTTATTGCCCTCTGAGGACAATGATGGGGTCATGAAAAGGTACCCCTAGAAATGATTGGGTTTTCTTATGAGATTTAACAAAGTATGAACTGACACGAAAAAAAATCTCTTTTCTTTATCGGATTGGATCAATCGTTGAAGACTAAAACTAGATAGTATTCATTTATCCCTCTGGAGATCTCCTTCGGGAAATCGGGTTTCCAGTTCGGTACAGAAAGTTTCATAAAAACAAGAACAAAGTGCAAACAAAAGAACAAATTCCAAGGATGACAAAGTAAATAAGGAACAATGATACAAAGATTAACAAAGAATAGAATCATCTTTTCACTTGACTCCTGCCCCAAGACTCAGAATTAAAAAGCCTAATACCACAAGGAATGAATGAGTCCCTGAGTCTATTAGTGTTGCATTTTGGGATTATGTCGATTCCCAACAGGGGATTTCAGGAAAGAAATGTAGCTAAATGTCAAAGTTTGTCAAATAATCGATTTGTATCATTTTGTGTTTATTTTACTACTTATATGTTGCACTTGATTTGTTTAAACTGTGGCAGTGATGATGTGGATGGAACAATTGTTCAAAGGCATTCTGATCGGATTTTGGTTATGGGATTGAATTATTGTTTTGGATAACTTGAACGTATATAGAAATAAATCCATCCATTCAATTAATAATCTCAATCCCAACAGGCCTCAGGATTAAATAGTTCATTTCAGGAAAGGCAATGTAGCCATTTTTTTTTTTATTGGTCAAATAATCAATTTATATAATGTTTTGTACGTACTTTTATTCAGATTTTGCTGAACTGTTTATACTAAGCTTTTAGTATAGTAAGGTAAATATTAAATCCAAATGATCTCATCCCCCATACAAACAAATACAAATGTTATATGGAATATTTCTGTGCCTCATCACTGTCTACTGATAAAAGAAAACATCAGAAAAGAACCTTTCAAAATGTATTTCTAACCCTTAAACCACATTTTTTGTTGGTCATCTAATGGATGTTAAGCTTTTTTTTATAATTCAATGCATTTGTTAATTTCTGTTCGTCTTCGCTCAGATAAGTGGTCGTAAAATAAATAATAAATAAAAGTGGATGTTATTTTAGTGCTTTGTTTCTCAATGAAAAAAATAAAAACACAATCAAATACAATGGTGGTTTTAAAATCTGTTATAAAAGTAAAATGGATTACCTGATCCAAAACCAAATCCACCAATAACTTTGATCCAGAAGACATTTTTGAACAACTGGCCTACGATTATGACCAGAGAAACTAAGCTCTATCTTTGACTAAGAAGAAAAACTCACTCGTATTTTTTCTTCTACCTCCGTCAGTCATCGAAGCCAACCACCACGTGACTGAAATCATCCCGGAGAGTGCCTTGCTCATTTGCTTCGGATTCATCCTGGGGGGGATCATTTGGGCCGCCGACAAAGTCCAGACCTTCACGCTCACCCCGATGGTCTTCTTCTTCTACCTGCTGCCGCAAGTCATCCTGGACGCCGGATACTTCATGCCCAACAAGCTGTTCTTCAGCAACATGGGCGCCATCATGGTCTACGCCATCATCGGGACTTGCTGGAATGCCGCCACCGTCGGGCTTTCGCTGTGGGGGTGTCACCAGGGGGGAGCCATGGGTGAGCGATGTCACCCAAAAAAACATATTTTTTCCCGATCGTAGTTTAACACTCCCCCTCCTCTAGGCGACCTGGACATCGGCCTCCTTCAGTATCTTCTCTTCGGGAGTCTCATCGCCGCCGTGGACCCTGTGGCGGTCCTGGCCGTGTTCGAGCAGGTCCACGTCAACGAGGTTCTCTTCATCCTGGTTTTTGGGGAGTCTCTGCTCAACGATGGGGTCACGGTGGTGCGTCAGATAGTGATCTGCCAAACCAAACGGGTCAGATCTCCTAACCCATCTCCTCGATCTTCCTCTTCAGGTGCTCTTTAACGTGTTCGACGCTTTCGTTTCTCTGGGAGGACCCCAAATCGACGCAGCAGAGATAGTCAAAGGAATAGGTAAAAAGCGCCGCTCACGGTCTCACCGACTTTTTGTTAACGGTTCCGTTTTTTCCTCCTCGAAAAGTCTCCTTCTTCGTGGTGGCGTTTGGGGGTTCCCTGCTGGGGATGGTGTTCGGTCTGCTGCTCTCTCTGCTGACCAGATGCACCAAGAACATCCAGATTATTGAGCCTGGATTCATTTTCGTGGTGGGATACCTTTCCTACCTGACCGCCGAGATGCTGTCCTTGTCGGCCATCTTGTCGTAAGTTCTGATATCAAGCCATCTCTCTTGAAGATTTTAAACTGAATATATAAATATAATATATATACTATAATATATAGTGTTATTTCTGATTTGTTCTCACCTGTTTTTGAAGTTTAAAATGTATTTTTGTGATCATCATTTGACTTACATTTGAAAAAGACTTTATATAAAATACTGCTTGATTTTCTTCTCTTTTGTTTTTTAAACCACAAATAGATCTTTATAAAGTATCATTTTTTTAAACAAAATGTATCAAATTAATTAAAAAAAATCTCATTTCATGTGATCTGCAAAGTTTGAAAATGTAATTTTTGTTTCAATTTAATTCATACTAAATTGAATCACGAAAATCTAGGATCACCTGAAGTGCATCTCAATCGTTTTATTGTTTTTTTAAGAGGGTACAGAAAAAGGGAAGGGGATATGATTAAAGATGACAAAATTGATGTTTTGTTTCTTCTTTAAGTATCTAAAATAGTGATTTGTTGATGAGGCTTCATGAAACAGCTGATGATGTATCATGACACAGTGTCTTCATTTTGAAAATGACTTCATTGATTAGTAATTCATAGCCAAAGATTAAAAACCAGACAGTGACATCTAGTGGCCTTTTCAGATGAAGACACTGTATCATGATACCTCATCAACTGTTTCATGAAGCCTCATCAACCCGTCACTAATCTAAACCACAATGACTCTGGTGTCATGATAGAACAACGATTGAGTTTGACCCTCTTGTTTAACAAGATAGAATCAGATACTATTTTCAGTTTTTTAGTAACTTTCTCTCCGTCTTTCAGGATTGTGTTCTGCGGTGTGGCATGTCAGAAATACATCAACGCAAATATGGATGAGAAGTCGGTCACGACGGTCAGATACTTCATGAAGGTTCTGGCCAACGGATCAGAAACCATCATATTTGTGTTTCTGGGGATCTCGGCCGTGGACCAAGCGTTGTGGGTGTGGAACACTGGTTTTGTTCTTCTCACCCTTCTCTTCATCATGGTCTACAGAATCATTGGTGAGAGTCTTGTACTAGACCTTGTTTTAATTCGCTAATATAGCTCATATCACCAAATTATTCACTGATTTTAATCTATTATGTCAATGTTATAACATGATATATGTATTTTCATGTCGACAACAGGCGTGTTTTTCCTCACCTGGATCCTAAACAAGTTCCGGTTGGTCCCCTTGGAGACCATCGACCAGGTCATCATGAGCTACGGTGGGCTTCGGGGGGCGGTGGCGTACGGTCTGGCGATGATGCTGGACCAAAGCAAGATCAAGGAGAAGAACCTGATGGTCAGCACGACGCTGATCGTCGTCTACTTCACCGTCATCTTTCAGGTACAGGCGCTCTGTTGCTCACTGCGTTTGGATACGTTTGTTGGATCAGTCGTGTTTAGATGGATGGATAGATAAATGGATGAGTGGGTGAGTGGGTGCATTGATGAACGGATGGATGACTAACAGATAGATGGCTTGATGGATGGATCGGAAGATTGACTATGAATGAATGGATACTTCATTTGTTGGATCAATCATTCATAAATGGATGGATAGATAAATGGATGTATGGGCGGGATGGAAGGTTACATCGATTAAAAGATGGATGGCTAGATGATGGATAGATGGATAGATAGATTTGTAGATGGACAAGTGGATGAAAGGATGAATGGATGGATCCATGGATGCATTGGTGGATGGGTAGAGGATAGATGGGTAGATAGACAAGTGGACAAAAGGATGAATGGATGGATCCATGGATGCATTGGTGGATGGGTAGAGGATCGATAAACAAGTGGATGAAAGGATGAATTGATGGATTCATGGATGCATTGGTGGATGGGTAGAGGATCGATAAACAAGTGGATGAAAGGATGAATGGATGGATCCATGGATGCATTGGTGGATGGGTAGAGGATAGATAGACAAGTGGATGAAAGGATGAATGAATGGATCCATTGATGCATTGGTGGATGGGTAGAGGATAGAAAGCTAGATGCACGATAGAAAGATCATTGGATGGATGGATTGGCCACTTGAAAGGGTAGAGCCTCCACCACTGCTTGATTATAACAATCTATTTTTGACCCACAACTTTCAACTATTCTTAAATGGTTAATGGAAGTCATTGGAATATGTACTCTAATATCTGAGGCCATGGTTCTCAATGAGAAATAAAAGCTATCATTACCAACTATGAACAACAAACTGTCGTTTCAGGGAATTACGATGAAACCATTGGTCCGGTGGCTGAAGGTCAAGACTGCTAACGTCGCTGATGTTTCGCTTATTGAAAAACTGCAGAATAAGGTGAGAAACCTTTCTTTTCATAACCAATTGAATTGAAGATTAACACGCCTTTTATTCCTCCAGGCGTTTGACCACATGCTCGTGGCTATCGAAGATATTTCCGGACAAATCGGACACAACTACATGAGGGACAAGTGGGTGTCTTTTCTTGCTTCAATGTTCTTTTTCGGAACTAAATTAAAACATTGTGTTGCTTTAAAGATGGAGTCATTTTGAGGAAAAGTGGATGTCGAGGTTTCTGATGAAACCGTTTGCCAGGAAGAACCGGGACTACGTCTTTAACGTGTTCCACAAGCTGAACCTCAAAGACGCGATGAGCTACGTAGCCGAGGTAAGACTGTGAAGCTGTGTGCAATGAATTGAATTTGTGTGTGTCTATAAGTTGTGAGTCTGTGTGTTAGCTGTGTCATCTTGGTGTTGATGTCTTGACGGTGACGTTTGCAGGGCGAACGTCGAGGCTCCCTGGAGTTCATTCGGAATGAATCGGCATTCGTCAACTTTAAGAAAAAGTACGGAGAGGAATTTTCGGAGGTCATGCCCGACATCATGGCCGACACGTCGGACTATCCCAGTCCAGTCTATCCCAGGTAAGACAGTTGCCTCCAATAGTTCAAGTCAAGAAATCCATTATAGACGACCCTTTACTTTGACTTTGGTTCATCATGGGAAATAATTCTAATCGCTATCCGTCTTTTCCTAAACTTTACCAGACGTGTTCCCTTTATTTTATGATATTTGGTGGAAAAAATGAGGCCAATTTCATGGGATAATGGGTTGGCAGCCAGAATCCAACTCTATCTGAGTCTGTCATATTGTCCATGAGCAAGACATCGTACACACCTAACGCGAATTTGTATGAATGATTACCGTCATTCTGTGGCTACGGACGTGGGTTACCAGCACCAGTGTGAAAGTCTACAAAAAGCTCTCTATACTGTGATTTACTGACACCAGTAACATTGACCAGTGATGAAACAAAGATGGTCAGTAATCCTAAGAGAGCTGAGATGGAGCCTCTGTTACCACAATTCCAATTCTACGCGATCCTTGTCTTGTGTTTCCACCAGCCCTGCTACCTGCTCCTGGTGGGTGGGGCCCTCGTAAAATTGTCAAAGCATCACATGTCACTAGAAGGTCTGGTCATCCATGGACCGTGGAACAACTTCTCGGGACAAAAATATCGTACTTCTTATTGGATACTTTTGTTCATTCCATGAGTTTTGTGTTGGGAGTCGCATTCAGTAACGTCGTTTCCTGACCCAACAGTGGCCGGCAATTGGTTGAAGCCATTATTTAGTGCTGGCCTGGGCATAGTGTGGCCCTTTGACTGTATTCATGTGGCCCTCAAGAGGGTAGAGTAGAACACAGACATTTTATTTTGTGTTTATTATTGTATTAACTCTAAATAAGACTTTCTTGTGTTTTTTTGTTTCAGATATTGTTGGTAACTTTTGCCAAAATTTCTTGACCCTCAGAAAATATTGACATTATATTTAGAGAAAAGGTTTTTTTCTACCATTGTCTTATTTCACACAAAAGTTTAAGATAAATATGTCTTTGCCATAGTTCAGTTTATTTTATTCTGAAATTACCTAATTTAATATTCTTACTTAAGTTTTCTATCATATTTTAGCTCTTCGCTCTTCTCTTTTGGATTGACGGTCCCTCACAAGACTCGCAGTATATCATGTGGCCCCAGAGGAAATTTAAGTGCCCACCCCCTGATCTAGGTAGTCGAGACGAGTATGGTTGGTGAAAAATATATGATGTTTTTGTCTGTTGGACAGCAAATCGAATCAAGTACAAAGGTTTCTAATGTTGCTTCCTGGGCAACAAAACTGCATCCAAGATCCTGTTTTAACCACCAATTACGATAGAGGTCATGGTCAGTACTGACCGACTCCTTCCCGTTCGCAGACGAGATCCCGTCCCGTCGATCAGTCTAGAAATGCACGAGCCCACGATGAAGGGTGTGCGCGAGAGCGAAGACGTCAACAGTCACCACTTGTTGCAGCAGCATCTGTACAGAGGCAGGAAACAGGTGAGACACCGTTTCCAGTACCTTCAAGACGTCACCTGACCTCTCTCCAAAATCTGCCGAGCAGCACCGACACAGGTACAGCCGGAGCCACTTCGACCTGAACAAAGACGAGAACGAGGTGCAGGAGATCTTCCAGAGAACCATGAGGAGCCGGTTGGAGTCTTTCAAGTCCGCGAAGATGGGGGTCGCTCCACCCAAGACCATCTCCAAACATCCCAAGAAGGACCAGCTGCAAAAGGTGGATTCATGATCATCAAATGAATTTAATTAAATCCTAAATATGAAGTAACGTTTACTTAGTTTGCCCCTTTGGAGTAAATAAGTCGTTTTCTCTGTGCAGACATCAAACGGCAAATCAGCAGACAAAAGTTACTACTTTGGTGAATCAGGTTCGTATATCAGACTGCGATGCTAGCAACGGATCTGGATTGTAACGTCTTTTCTTAAATTAGATTTGGACCCGGTGGAGAGGGCCGCTGCCATGGGCTACCAGGCGTCAGGGGAGTCGTACCCGATGAGGGTCACCTACAAAGCGGGAGGTAAGACTTGCATTGTTGTTCTTCAAGTGTTGAATGACGACCTAACATCTGGACGTTCTTCTGCAGCTGGGATTGAAAATCTGGCCTTCATGCCCGACATCGACACGTTACAGATCCCGCCGTGGTTGGCGGAAGGGGAGCCCGACGGCAGCATGGTGGCGCCGTCTCAGAGGGCTCAGGTGGGTCTGCCGTGGACGCCCAGCAACCTTCGCCGTCTGGCCCCGTTCCGGATCAGCACGCAATCCACGGACTCCTTCGTGATCGCGGACAGGCAGGCCATGCAGCCGAGAGGCCGGCAAGAGGCGGCCGAGGAGGAGGAGGAGCTGCCGCCGCCGCCGCCGTCTCCTCCGAGCTCCCCGCCTCCGCCCAGCAACTTGTAGCCTTGACCTGGACGCCATTTTTTTTTTTTTTGTGCCGTTGAATCTTAATCCAGTCTAAACATTCACAATCTACTGACCTTTGAGCTCTGAGGTATTTTAAGTCCACAAGCTCAAGTTTTATTGGCAGGAACTGGTTTAAAATTCTGTTTTTCGACAGGTCAAACATTTAGAAGGGTAGCTAAATGCTATCTGACTAAAGTCCACATGAAAAGTTTTCTGGATAGTATAATGCTTACCATGATTTTTAAAAAAGCATTAGCTGAACATTATCATCCACAAAAACCTGTAAATGTTTATCCCAAGATAAGCGTAAATTATTACGAGCGCGATATCAAAAAGCCGCCAAAACTAGGATCCGCTACGACTTGTTCTTCGTTCATCGTGAAATGCTATGGAATCACATGCTACCACATGTTTTTGTTCGATAAAATCTTTACACAAAGTAGGCTAACACCACAGAATTCAAGCTTTCACTTCTCGGTGGTGTGAAAGTATAAAACATTCCAAGCGTGAATTGAACGATAATGAAAAGGCTAGCACGTGAACAAGTTTGCTATACTAGAGCTAAAATCACAAGAAATAAAGTTAGTTAACAAAAGTGCTGTTCTTACCAGAATCTTATTGTTCTAGTCTGCTTCTATACTGTGAAAATGTCCTTTAAACGTTAAAACCTTTGTCCAAGCTTATAAAAAGATGAAAGTGGTCACAATAGTAAACAGATGGCCTTTGCTGTATTTAACTGAATACGATTACGAAAATATTACAAATTGTTGAAGCGCTAACATTGTGTCTTAAGCACCTTGGATGTTAACAATAATACAATACTAAAAATCAACTCAATTTCCAAAAACAGTTCAATTCTAATGTGGCGCTAATTAAGCTAAAAATGCTAACCGACCGACCAAGCTAATGCTAACAGTTACAACATGTCAGTCAGAGTTTATTTAACTAATACAATAGCAAGAACATAAGATATAGAGACATAAAATCTAAATAGAATGTGTTGTAGGTCTCAGTTTTAAGTCTAATTTGAGCCGACAGCATCTCATCATTACTATCTTTGAAGTACAAACATACATTATTTGATTTGTTTCCTTTTAATTTTAAATAATTGTTGATGTTCACGATCTTTTCAGTTGGTTCAATTCACACTTAAGATAAACAGGGAAACTTAGAAAGAAGGGTTTTTGCTGCCAATACCAAAGACCAAGTACTGTATCTTCTAACAGAAGTTCAATTAATAATTGTCTTAAAAATTAAAGATATCTGTGAAATGAACATGAACTTTACTGACCACTAGTGGATAAGTTGCTAAAGACAGCGAGCTTAGTAAGAATGACACAAATTAAACATCTATTAAAGGTAATAAGTGATTAACTGCAGTATCAGTAGGAGTTTATTCTGTTGTAAATGATAAATATCAATATAGCAAACTTAATAATATTGATGATATCTTCACTGCCTCAAGATCAACTTGATTCTCGTCATCTTGGCTTTTCTCTACAAGCGTTATAAATGTTACAACTACAATGTATTTATTTTTGTAAATGCCGGTGTGTGTGTGTTTGTGTCGAAATGCGTTCACTATTTTGAATCTCTGCACAACAAAATTGTTACGCTTGATTCATGTGTCAGGAGGTGAAGGACTGGACAGTGTTTGACATCTATTGTGTTTCAATAAAATTGTGAAAAGGAATCGTGTGTGTGTGTGAAGTAGTGTTGCCTCCTCGTCTGCCAACTTTAACCTTGAGTTTATGATTAAAATTGAGAGAGAAAGTACATCCGGTTGGACTGACGGCCTTTTTTTTTTACATAATTTTCTTAAAAATATATGCATTTAATTGTTGTTTATTCCATAGAATTTACAGACAATTAACAATCAAATAATTAAAGTTGATATCAACTATCATACAGTGATTCATGAAACAGTCTTCATTTTGAAAGACCACTAGATGTCACTCTCAGTTTGAAAATGATGCCAGGTTTTATTGAATGAGTAAATCAGAGCCAGAGATTATAAAGCAGAGAGCGACATCTAGTGGCCTTTTTACCATGATACCTCATCGACTGTTTCATGAAGCCTCACCAACACATCACCAGCGATTACATTAATTTGATCCCCTCGGAACACACATATATCATTCTTGTAAACAATATATGCAAAATATGCAATTATACGGATTGAATTAATCCCAATATGAGAAATTAAAGAACAATAGTATGTAATTCATATATATTAAAGCCAGAACATTTAATAGAAATTTGATTGAATAGTATAAAATTGAGACAGTAGCTATTATAGTCGTTATATATTTATTTTTATATTATCTATTACATACAGTCAATGGCAGATAGTAGTGATGTGTTGATGAGGCTTCATGAAACAGTTGGTAAGGCATCATGATACAGTGTCTTCATTTTGAAAGACCACTAGATGTCACTTTCTGCTTTATAATATTTGGCTCTGATTTACTAATTCAATGAAACATGGCATCATTTTCGAACTGAGAGTGACATCTAGTGGTGTTTCAAAATTAAGATACTGTATCATGATACCTGATTAATAAACTACTGTTACCCTTTAACTTCATGTCAACCTTTCACAACGTCACATATAGGTTAGCAGTTCAATAACCGGGGTTCAAGAGAAGTTCCTTCACGGAAATGACACTTTTCCTAAAGGGTACCTTTTTAAACAGATTTTATGTAATAAAATGAATTTATTGTTAGACTTTAACTTCACCTCAAGTGACCTCTCTGTCACATCAGGAATTCCGTGACTCGTATTCCGAGTTCTAGCCGCAAACTACGAGTAAATAATGTGCGATTACCCACGTTTGAGACATTATGACAAGATTAAAAACAAGCGTTAAATATAAAAGGATAGTTCCTGACTAGTCATCACAAGTAGTCCATGTCTGACGTCTCCAGCTGCTGCCTGATGTACTGGACGATCGTTTTCTCGTTCTCCGGATCCTTCAGGTAAAAGTGCGACCCTTGCAACATTCGGATGGTGAAGTCTCCGGATGTGACGTCTTTCCAAGCTGGAAAAAAAGTAGAATTTTTAATTATGGATTCTACGTCAATCAACACCAAAAAATAAATCACATTGTTTATAGATTACTGTAATAAAGTCAAGAGAGTCGTAGATATGGTTCTGATTTGAGTTAAAATAACAACTAATCTTTAGCGTACACATACAGTGCCACCTACTGGACAAATCGTGAATGAGAAATCGAATAAAACATGGATGGAATACCCTGCAGATCATGAGGAACATCGTCTTTTCCGTCCAAACATGTTACGGCACAGCAGAGAAAGGGGTCCTGGGGTCTGTCGTACCTGGTATTGAAAACAAAGATAGATGAATGAGTTTATTAAAAAGATTTAAAAAAGGAGCTCACTTGAAGTTTTCCACCACGTGGAGATCTGCCTTCAGTGCAGGAAGGAAGAGCTTCAGAACTTCAGGGTTGGCGAGAAGCTCGGGAGGCGTTCCTCCGATGGAAGTCATCCATTTGAGGAAATCTTCGTCTGATAATTCGCTTCTCTTCGGCGCTCGGAGGCGAGTCTCCGACTGTCGACGGAATAAGTGAGTCATCACTTTAATACAAATGTTAAAATGTGTGATTACTTTTTATTATTTTTTATTTTTATTAAATGTTTGTTTTCAACAATTAGAAATACACAATTGAATATTTTAATATGTATTTATTTATTTTTAGAGTTTGATAATCTAATCCCAATAATTATTAAAAATGAATTTTCTACCATTTCTCAAGTTGTAGCCTTTAAAATTAAATGAAAATACTAGCAGGTAACTGGTCTGCCTCTTCTTCTATTTTACAAATAGAGCCGTTTAGTGACCACAGCGACACCTAACGACCGGTGGGTAAAATGCATGTTGCAGCAGATCTCACACAGTAAGTTTAAGGTTTTTAGAAAAACAATAATAAATAAAAAAGACATCTTACATAACTTCCCCTCCTTGGTGTAGTCACTAACTAATAAATATAGATAAACTATAATGTATTGTGCAAAATTAATTGTGAAATTCTTTAAGTATTTCTACAGTAAAGTTCGTTAACTTTACTCGATTATTGGAATTAGAATATACTGTTACTATGTAAAAAAAAGAAAAGATTCATTCAATTTTGAAATTATTAAATTAAATGATTAAATAAAAACGAATTTAAACTTTCAATATTTGAATTGTTCATTAAATTATTAAATAAAAAAAATAAAATCATTCACAATGCATTTAAAAAGAAAAGTATAATACAATGGTTTCAAAAAATCTATATAGTTCTAACTATCTTACTTACTGACAATTTAGAAAAGAAATCCAATACAGTTAAATTCAACATTCTGTATATTCTAATGGCACTGATATACTTCCAGAATAAAGTCCGACTCACGTAAGGTGCCGAGGCTCCGGACAGGAAGAGGTGAACCGGTTCAAGGTTGTGATTCTTCTTCAGAGCATCTGCGACGGCCAGACTGGTGAAGGCACCGAAACTGTGCCGAGACAGTCGTTAGATGATCCGACAGCTGATCGTCCGACTCGCTGGTGTCACCTGTGGCCGAACAGAGCGAACGGCTTCTCTCTCAGCAGCGGCAGCAACGCAGCCACGACCTCGTCCACGATCTGCTGCATGTTCTCGAAGAACGTCTCCTTGGCTCGACTTTCTCGCCCTGGAAGTTTGACTGATAACACTGAGAGGAAAATACAATTATTTGTTTATAGATTTGTTGAGTGATATATATCCAACAAAATAATTGTGATGTATTTGACAAGAAACGTGAAAGAAAATTGAAATTATTAGATTAGATTAGATAAAAAGTTGACTTAAAAAGTCAGTTTGTGGAAGTATATTCAATCCGTCAGAATATTTAGTTCTAGACTTTGAATATTCAAAACTAAGATTATTTTGTAGAAATTATGTTATTTTTAAGCAGTGAATTATTTTAAAAAAATAATTAAATTAAATAATTTTCTTTTCTGAGGGTCTGAGTTTCTGAGAGTCTGTTTTTTTATTAAATAAAATAATATTATATTGAAAGGTTAAATATGTTTCCATTGAATAAAATAATTTATATATTCAAAGGTTGATTTTGTTTTTATTTAATTATAGAATTTAATAGTTTAAATAGGTTGAATTTGTTTTTTACTGAATTATTTCATTCAATAATTCCCTTTTTAGGTCTAATGTTGTTTTTATTGAATAGTTTAATTCAATATTTTTCATATTAAAAAAAAGATTGATTTAGTTATTATTGAAAATTTAAATTCAATCATGTTTATATTGAAAGGTTGATTTTGTTTTTATTGAATAATAGACTTTAATAGTTTATCTAGGTTGAATTTGTTTTTTTACTGAATTATTTCATTCAATAATTCTTTTTTTAGGTCTAATTTAGTATTTGTTGAATAGTTAAATTCAATATTTTTCATATTTAAAAAAAAAAAGATTTATTTATTATTGAAAATTTGAATTCAATCTTTTTAATATTGAAAGGTTGATTTTGTTTTTTATTAAATCATTTAATTCAATAGTTTTTATATTGAAAGGCTGAATACATTTTTATTGCAAATTTTGGTATAATAGTTTCACCATGATTGGCTGATTTATATTGATTTTTTAAATAAAATAAATTGAAATAGAATAACAAATAATATTTAATCAAGAAACCTTTTTATTATAATTATTGAGATTATAAAATCGAAATAATCTACGTGTTAAAAAATATTATTCAATTATAAAATATTCACATTTTTTCATTTTAATTATTTTGCATTAGATGAGTATCTTCTCATCTTTAACTTTTCTCTGCTGTGATTGGTCAAGCCATCGAGGTTTGTCACCACATGTCATCAATCCCGGAAGTCTCCACCTCCAAAGGACTCGTTGTATAAATAAAGTGGGTGAGATCACAGCTGGGTGTGTTTAAGACTCTTATTCATTTATATTCACACAAAACTCACACGTGACTCAGTGTTTTTACTTTTTACCTTCAACGGAGCTGCTGAGAGTTTGTCCCCAGCGAGCGTAATGCACGGATCCTCCACCAGCCCAGGGGAAGCAGACGAGACGAACCATCGCCTCTGGATGTTTCCTGAAGCAGTTTAAGACTTTTTCCATCTTTAGTGTTTTTATCTCACTGTGGCTAAACTGTTAGCTTTTGACATGTACAAGAGTAGCAGCAGCACGCATGCGCAAAGGTTTTCAATGGTACACGTCCGTCAAAATAATACGCATCTTGTAAACTTCTTCTAACTCAATGGCATAAACTTTAAAAATTAAAGAATATTTATAAAGACATAACGCAGGTAAAGCCTGATTCGAAAAAAAACACCAGCAGAAGAAAGTCTGCCTCTTCTTTTATTTTACAAATAGAGCTGTTAGTGACCACAGCGACTCCCAAAGACCGGCGGATGAAATGCAGGTTGCAGCAAATCTCACATAGTAATATAATATATTTTTTGAAAAATATATTCTCCAATACTAATGGGGAAAATATATATAAAAAATGTTTCGGTAAAGATCGTTAACTTTACTCACTTTTAGTTACAGACTCACCGATAGTAGTTAATAATAAAAAAATATGTTTTCTGAAGTTCTATTGGCAGTTAAATAAGAAAATTAAATAAAAACATTCCTTAATATTTTATATATTTTTAATAATATTTATTATTTTGTAAATAAACAAGAGAATAACTTGGAAGTACAGCGCATAAAACTGATAAACATTGTTCAGCCCCTTTAATCCGACTGTCCAACGCATCTGCAGATTTATAGTATAGTGTAAAAAAAATAGTGTAGAACTCTCTTTTATCAGTTTAACCAAAAGTGTATTATCACCAAAACAGTGTATTTATAAGAATCTACAAGATTACATGTACAGTTCATCCTTCCTCTTCCTGTGCTTTTATTTTTTAAGGGTTATACCGTAACACCCTAACTTGACCACAGTTGCTAACAGCTATCAACCACAGAAATATCTGACCTGATGTTAAATAATCTATTTTAAATACTTTAGCATGGATTTATTTAGTTTTCCTGCAACACCGAGTCTGGTTCTGCTCGAGTTTTCTGCTTTCTAAAAGGACGTTTTTCCTCGCCACATACAGACAGACAGACAGACAGACGGATGGATGGATGGATGGATGGATGGATGGATGGATGGATGGATGGATGGATGGATGGATGGATGGATGGATGGATGGATGGATGGATGGATGGATGGATGGATGGATGGATGGATGGATGGATGGATGGACGGATGGATGGATGGATGGATATATGATGTAATGATGTGACACTTTCAAGTGTTTAAATCATTTATTTTTAATACATTTCACAGGGTTTTTTTCCTGAAATGTTACAGGTGTGCTGAATACAATGGAAGATATATTTTAAAATAACTAACACATGTGTTTGTATTCACTGTAGCAGCTATAAAGGTGGACTGTGTGCTGAACAAAATATTCCTCTGAGGGGAAACCCGGCAGACAATCAGACAATGTTATCATTGTTGACTCTCCTGTATATTCCCTGTATGTGAGGATATTGTTATCAGTGCTGAAGTCCCGCCATATGTACCAGAGTCCCGGTGATGCAACTGCTCGGGTCTGTTGGGAAATTACTGTTTGCATTCACATCCGTCGTGTGATTGGAACAGGTTTTTAACGCCGACGACAGGATATGATATAATGAGCATTCACAGAAACAGTCTTTTTAAATGTGTTTTCTCTCTTTAATGTCACATTGATGAAAGTGTTTCTCAACTTGTGTTTAAAGTTGACGAGAAACAGTAAAACAATTTATTATAACCAGGATTGTTTTAATGTTTAAATGTCCTTAGAAACGTTAGAAAATAGTTAAGATAATCACAATTTTGCATTTTAAAATAGCAACAGATAAGTATCTCCTCGTGTGATACTCTTCTCTGCTGTGATTGGTCAAGCATCGAGGTCTGTCACCCCGTGTCATCAATCCCGGGAAGTCTCCACCTTTAAGGGACTCGTTGTGTAAACAAAGCGGGCGTGATCGAGTTCAATATTTTTTACACATTTTTCAACCTTTGAGATGTTTAAAAATACAGTTTCCAGAATAAAATACGTGATTCTCAACTGGTGGGTGGGGGACCCCAAAAGGAACATCGGAAATCGGCTTTTAGTTTGAAGGCCAATACCTTTACAATTATACCACACTTTTGTATTTCTTCGTCACTGTATCAAGATTCCACCGCACGTCCACACTTGAGGATGTGCAATTTCGCAGAGATGCTGTTGAAGGTTCGATGGATCATACTCCTGACGGCGGCGGAGGAGACGTAGAAGATAAAAGGGTCCAGGCAGGCGTTCAAGGTGCTCGACAGCAGCGCCACTTTCCTCCAGCTCTGGTCCTCGAAGCGCATGAATCCGACCACGTGAGAGACGTTGTACGGCCCGAAGCAGACCGCGAAGGTGAACAGAGTACCGAAAGCCAGACCGATGGCCCGCAGCCTTCGGCGCCGGTGAATGTTCGGGAGGCGCGACAGGATGACGATGAAGTTGACGTAGCAGAAGCTGCAGATGATAAACGGGACGCAGAAGAAGAGGAAGAAGAGCTCGAGGCGTATCGGCACCAGGATGGCGAGCTCGGGCTCGGAGAAGTTCCGGTAGCAGGCGGGAGGCGTCTCGCCTTTGAGCCACTGGGTGTAGGGTATGATGTAGGCGAAGCACAGGTTGAGAGACGTCGCCGTCCAGAACCCGACGCAGGCCCCGATGGCGTAGCGAGGGCGGCGGCACAGGGAGTACCGGAGAGGGAAGGCCACGCCCAGATACCGCTCCACGCTCACGGCGGTGAGCAAGAGGGTGCTGTTGTAGATGGTGACGTAGAAGACGAAACTGGTGACGGGACACAGCGGGAAGTGCATGGTCCACTCCATGTTGTCCCAGGCCTCCTGCATCTTGAACGGCAGGAAGGCCAGGAAGATGAGGTCGGAGATGGTGAGGTTGAGCAGGAGCACGTCGATGGGCGCGGCTCGCCGTCGCAGCTTTTGGAGGAACGTCCAGAAAGCCAGCATGTTGGCGGGGAGTCCGGTGAGGAAAGTGAAGATGTAGACAGAAAGCAGGAGCTCCCTCATGGCCGCTGACCGCCGGCGACTCATTCAAAGAATCTTGACGACAAAACACATTTTTTAAATTAAAAAATGGTATTAATGTTAATTATGATTATTTTCAATTTAAAGCGCAGACATGTTTTTTGCATCAATGCCATACAACAAAAAACAGAATTCAGTATCATGATTTGTAGAGCTTGTTAAATTGTTTTTTAATCAACTTGTTCTGAGGGTATATTCATTTACTCTAGTAGTTTATTTACACATCACTGTGTCTTGAACTGTCGTGTGTAATAAAGTCATGTTTTGTCCCAGTGATAAATATTATAGGGAGGATGGAGATCTAATAATTAGTGATTGGTTGATGAGGCTTCATGAAACAACTAGTAAGGTATCATGATACAGTGTCTTCATTTTGAAAGACCACTAGATGTCGCTCTCTCCTTTTCGCTCTGATCTACTAATTCAATGAAACCTGGCATATTTTTTTTAAACTGAGAGTGACATCTAGTGGTCTTTCAAAATGAAGACACTGCATCATGACACCTCACCAGCTGTTTCATGAAACCCCATTAACCATGACTTCACTACTTTGATTTCTGTAATTTCTATAAACATGAAAAGCAGGAAAACACAATCTCCGATTTAAACTGTTTAAATAAAGCAAATAGTTGTTCCTTCATAAGACAAATGTTTTATTTATATTATGTACGATCTTCAAAATAAAATACATAATCATATCATTACTACATAAAAAAATCCTAAATCAATTATTTTTCAAGGAATAATAATTGATAAATAAAACATGTTCCACTAAATCCTAAATTTTGGATTCGAAATGTTTATCCTCCTATACTTGGTTTGCCTAGAAATAATTGCCAAGTCTCTCAATTGCTCAAGGAACTAAGTTTTTATGTGGCTCTTATTTTTCTAAGAGCCATATTTTCTTATTTTGTGAATTATGTTTTTTTTTTTTTAAATGTATGTCTTATATTTCTTTTTTCTTATTAACTATATTTTTCACTAGTGTATTTTGCTTCACTTTGGAAATTAAATAATAAATACACGAAATAAACGAATGAATGAAAATGACAACAAAAATGCTAAAAAGCAGATCTAACATGGTGTTGCTACAACAGAAAGAGTACAATCATTGTTAAACCTTTTCATCTCTCTCTACTTAATTTACTCATATTTATGTTCAACTAAACCAAACTAAACTTCCTTCATTTCAAGTATATGACATGAGAAGTTGACAACATCTTACCTGTCTCAGGTGTTAAAACATGTTTCCATCAGTGCTCGGCCGTCATCTTCATCCTGTGCCACCCAAAACAAAAATAGTCTCTGATGAGACCGCCGCCCGACACCTCGTGTGCAAATGTACCATCTTTACGTCGAGGAAATTTAATAATCCCCCTTTGCTGTCAAGTCTTCAAACAGCGTCGCCCGGCAACAGTTTAACAGCTCCCAGTGTAGCGTAATATACGACGGGTGTGAAATTCAAGACGTAATGAGACAAACAGTTTTGACGCTGAATGGGATTTAATAGTTCATTCAACGGTGACTTGTTCGTATCTTCATGGGCGAAGACCCTCAGGTCGATAAAAGAAAACCGAAAACGCACAAAAACAAATATACATTCATCAAAAATACACAAAGAAGCTGTTGCAGAAGGATCTGAAACAATGACATAAAACCATCAGAGATACATGTTTGACTGACAGGCATGACAACAAAGAAATATAGCTACACACATGAATGACTAAACAACAATATTAGTTAAATTTATCATTCAGGAGAAGAAAATAAAGCGAGCTTGTCAACTGGTCAACATTTCAATTGTGTTCTATAATATTATTTAACTAAAAAATAGTGGAAAAACTGTTTAAAAAAAAAAAGAAAAAGTATCTCTTTCCCCGAAAAGTGAACAAGTGACATTTAATAACTTGAGTGAATATAGATAGATAACTAGAGTTATCGTATTCGCAAGTTCAAAATAAAAGTGCATATATCTTTAACTAGTTCAACACAATATTACAAAAAACATCTTCACGGACATACAGGAAGAATATTTTCAGTATTTATGACGTAAAATCGACACGATTTCAGTTTTGGAAGTTTTCACTTGATTCATTTTATCATAAAAACAAGAAGATTTTTAGGGTTGTTTACCGTCTAGTAGTTGAATAATACAGTTTATAACGGTGACCAACGGTTGCAAGAATTCTTCCAAAGGTATCCACTGATGGATGCAGACTGGAGTATCGTTTCATTGATTAGAATACTATGTTAGCATTTAGCATTAGCCAGTCATTACAAGAAGATAATCTACCAGAGATGAACTTCGGGTGCATTATGTTACCATAGACAAAAATAAATGGTATGAGAATAAAACTACTTCATAACAGATGATACACAAGATTATCTACTTCAATCATTATCAGTATCGTAGACGTTCACCTTCAGTCCGACTTTGGTCTTTCCGGATCTGAACCGATCAACAGATTTTCGAGTCTCATTTCAGTACCTTTGTATCATTATGGGCAAGTTTGCCAAATAATGTTTTGAGTTTCTTTATATAACACTTAATAATTCATAATTATTCGTCTGTTCGTCACCTTCTAACGCTGCCCTGCTCTTCTCCGGGCGCATTGCTCGGACATATCGCTTCCGTATTGGGGGAATTGCAACGATGCCGGATCCCATCGCTCCGACTGAACTGACTTTGCCGTCCACAGATTCTACCCACGAGACCCCTGGACACGGCGGGCGACAACATCATCATCACCACGGGCTCCAGGAACACGTTGCAGGAGCTGGTCAACATGGCGTACACCCTCCACTCCACGTTCTCGTCGAGCGCGAAGCCCACGAAGTGCGAGATGTTGTAAGGGGCGTAGCAGACCACGTAGACCGCCAGCGTGAAGAGCGCCACGGTCAGAACGCGCCTCTTGCCCATGGGTCGTAGGTTGGAGCGCCACACCAGGGTCACGCATCTCAGCGTGCAGAAGGACGTCACGATCAGAGGCAGCACGAACAGCAGGACGGCCATCTCGAAACGCAAGGGGAGCAGGACGGCGAGCTGCGACTTGTTGAAGTTGTCGTAGCAAACCCACGCGTCGTTCTGGACGGAGACGAAGTTGTGGCCGCCTTCCGCCGCCAGCCCGACCGCCATGTGGACGATGACCACCAGCCACAGGACGGCGCTTATGAAGCAGGAGAGGCGAGCCCGCCGGTAGCGCTTGTAGACGATGGGGAAGGCGATGCTCAGGTAGCGTCCGACCGTGACCGCCGTGATGAACAGGCAGCTGCTGTAGAGCGACGTGAAGAGGAAGAAGCTGTAGATGGGACACACCAGCGCCGGCAGGGTCCAGTCCTGAAGCAGGGTCTCCATGGCCTTGACGGGGAGCCACGCCACCAGCGCCAGGTTGGCCACGCACAGGTTAAGGGCGTAGACCACGTTGGGCGTCGCTCCACGCTTGCGGGCCTTGCGAACGTAGACGAAGAGCACCAGCAGGTTGGCGGGGAGACCCAACAGGAAGGTGAAGGAGTAGACGGACAGTGCCACACAATCCTTGACCTGCATCGCTTTAGTTGTCGTACATCCTCCCGACGATATCCCGCACACGTTTCTCGCCATCTGACGGGTTTAGCAACGCATCCCAGCCGGAGAGCCACAGCTTTTCCACTCCAACAGAATCTCCCGCGCCGATAGGCGGCAACAAGTGGGCACGAAAAGGGGGGCGCGGCGCTCACGACAATCACAACAGAGACAGGAAGATGGGAAGCGCTGGAGTGGAAGCGGCGGGCATTTAGCCGGCCTTAATTGCCCTCTCAATGAAAGGACACCAGACAGGTAGCATCTGGACCCTTAAGTGAAATGATTCAGAAAGATCCAGGGCGGTAAAAAGAGACGCACTCACACACCCACTCTAAAGCCCGAGGTACGACGATGCTAACAAGCTAACAAACTGAAAAAGCCCATAAAAGCGCTGAAGATGATTGTCAGGAAGTGTTTAGCTTGGCGAGGGAAAAGCTTGTTTGTCGCATGAAGGCTTTTTATGGCGGAGAGCGAGTTTACCTGACGGGACTATTCCAAGGAAGCAGGTGGGTCACGACCGGAGGGGGGAAAAAATGGGGCAGAAAATCGTCACGGATTTTAACTAGAGGTGAGATGAGCGGTACCAAGAAATGTTTTTGGAAAAGCGAAAAAAACAAGCTGCTGGCGTTTCAGCGTCACGACAAACATGGATGAAAGAGAAGCCGATAAGAGCGTTTGCTCAGTGTCGTTACTTAATTTATGAGTGTTATCAAAGACAACACAAGCACACATTAGGTTTCGATATTCAATTATTAGAAGCAAGAAGTGCTTAGCAACTAATCCATGAGACCATTTTAATTTTGAAAATTTGGATTCATTTTTGTATGTTGCATTTTGTATGTGTTTGTTTTATCCCTTTCGATGTCTCTGGGTCAAGGTCAGGGAGGAGTCATAAGACAACACAAGAGATACCACAAACACATTTGTTTTCGGGGCCTTCGAGTCACCTTGACCCAGAGATAACACAAGGGGTAAAAAAAAAAAAAATTCTTTTTTTTTCAAAATAAATGATTAATTTAAACATAAAGTTTGATATTCTAAGTCCAATAAATACAAAAATAAATGATTAATTTAAACATAAAGTTTGATATTCTAAGTCCAATAAATACAAAAATAAATGATTAATTTAAACATAAAGTTTGATATTCTAAGTCCAATAAATACAAAAATAAATTATATCAATTCAATACTTTTTCATTCGTAGCCTTTTAAATGTTATCTTCTTCATTTCGGCTGATCCCTTCAGGGGCAAATAATATAAATTCTAATTTAATATATTGAATTAATAGTAATTATAATTATATTATAATATAATAATTATAATAATTATTGTAATTAGAATATATAACTGTATTATCTTATAATAATTTCGAAAATATTCATATTTAGTAATTAAATGCAACTAATTTAATTTATTAATTTAAAAAAAAGTGAAACGCTAAAACAAATCACAGTTTCAACATTTAAAATGTTAAATTCCCAATAAAAACCTCAAAATCTTTGTATCTTACATTCTTACTCTCACTTCTGTCCTTTGAAGTTCTCCTTTCACTCTGTCTGCTTTTCTGTTTTACTGTGAAGTGAAGAACATTTAAACCAGGATCATCAAAAAATATACTATATATTGCACATATACACATACATATAAGGCCTCACCTCTTTGTTTACTACACTTAATGTCGCGGACAGGTCGAAGTTTTTAATCTTTATTGCGATCTCTACGCTGCAAACATCTGAACAAACATCGGGAACACACGTCGTTAAAGCTAATGGCCGAGAAAAGCATGAAAGTCCTCGTGTGACTGGAGAAATTAGCCAAACAGATTTGAGAAAAGAGGAAAAAACAAAATCATCACAGATTAAAACAATAAATCTAATGTTTCACAAGCATCTGGAAAATCTTAACGTTCATCTCATTATAGTAGTTTTTTTTCCTCTTGTGTTACTAGAGTGTGTATCAGTAAAGTGTGTCAGAATATTGAATGGTTTCATTTATCATTTAATTTTTTTTTTCTTTTTATTGAAATGCTGTTTTTTTCATGCATTAAATGTTTTCTTTTAAGTAATTTAATGATGTACTTTCTATATTGTATAGGTTTGTTTTAAAAAATAAATAAATTAAAACGTTTGTATATTAAAAAGGTTTAGTTTATATTTTTCAATAATTGAAATAAAAAATTAAATTCAGTATTATGTGTCGGCACTATTCTCTAATAGTGTCAATAATAATAATAATAATAATAATAATAATAATAATCAACATTTTATATTGGATTTAAAGCTTATTATTTTAAGTTATTGAAGTCTTTATTATTTGAAAATACTTACATTTTTAAAGTCAATGATTCAAAACAATAAAAAAAAACCTCTTAATATATAAATGATTTAATTCAATTATTAAAAAGAAAAAAATAATGCAACCTTTTAATGTCGAAATCATTGAATTCAATAAAAAAAAAATTATAATAATTTAATGCAAAACGAAACCCCAAAATATTTCAATAAAAAGTTCAATAAAAAGAAATGTAAAATTCAACCATTCAATAATCTGATGCCACTGAAAACCTTCCAGTTCTCCATTTCATCTTTTATTTTGTATTACAATATTGTTTTTCAACCCATATTTTCAATTTTTATTATTATTATTATTTATATTTTAAATTCAAATTGAAGCTGGCACTGTTTTTTTTAAAAACCCATAAATGATAATATAATAATAATAATAATAATAATCAACATTTTATATTGGATTTAAAGCTTTTCTAAAAAGAAATGTAAAATTCAACCATTCAATAATCTGATGCCACTGAAAACCTTCCAGTTCTTACCGATATATATAAAATATTGTCATATTTAAAGACGGTGATTTCAGGTGTTATTACTGCGTCAACTGTAGGTTGCTTCTCCCACTGGAGTTCATGAGCGGCACCAGTGGAACGGCGGCGTTCCTGTCACCGGAGGATGCGGACGTGAGGCGGCCTCGGGTGTTCAGCGAGCGCTGCTCCAGGAAAAGAGCTTCCTGTTTCCGAGAAAGATCCTCCGACATGCGGGCGTGATGGAGCGACATCTTCTGTAGAGCGTGTCTGAGAATACACAGGAAGAAATACTTGGGTTAATTTTAACTGTATCAATGATGCTAGACTACACTAAATAGATAACAAATAAGAATTTAAAAAATATTAATAGTGATGAAAAAACTCACTGAGCCTCCAAGAGCTTCTGCTTCAGAGCTGCGATGGAAGCCTCCAGCTGCTGGACTTCCCCCATGAGTCCGAGCTGCACCTGAACACAGACTTCACAGTCTCAGCAACACCTTACTTTGTAGGCCTGGAAAAAAAAAAAAAAACTTGTGTCAGATGAACCTCATCTCTGCACAGGTCCACGCCAGGCCTGCTGGTGCGATTCTCCAGCCTTGTGTGAGCCAGCTTCAGGCAGGCCGTCTTCGCCTGCAGGTCCGCGTCCAGCCGCTGGATGTCGCTCTCCATCTCTGCGATCTCTGCTTCAGTCTATAAACAAACTGGGTGAATGATGCAAACTCCAAGCAGGGCTAACTTATTCTGTGACTTTATTATAGTGCCAGCTTAAATTGGCATATACATTTTTTGACACTAAGCAAGAAAACAACACTTTAATTGTAAAATAAATCAAAATAAAATACATTTATTTAATGTGTTTTAGTCTTTTGGCTCCATTTCATCTTTTATTTTGTATTACAATATTGTTTTTCAACCCATATTTTCAATTTTTATTATTATTATTATTTATTTTTAAAATTCAAATTGAAGCTGGCACTGTTTTTTTTAAAAACCCATAAATGATGTGCTCACGTTTTGCAGCTGCCACTGGAGCTCGTCGTGGGCTTGTTCTTCCTGGTGCTTTCTTTTCCTCAGAGCGAAGGCTGTGGCTCTGTGCTGAGCTTCCAGTTCATTCTGCAGCTAGAGTTCATTTAAAATCATTTTAAAATGCATTTCCTTAGGATTCTCAACCATCAACTTGATTAAAAAGGTGTATTAGTATTATAGAATTTCAACATATATACAGTATATATATATATACAAAGTTCTCACCAGCGCCATTCAGCATAGGGGCCCCCTACGCTGTGATTTTGATCCCCTACGATGTGAACTGGGCCCCGACGCTGTGTCTCAAGCGACGTAGGGTGAGATTTTCTTTATTTTCTGCCTTTATTTCACAAAATGTTGCCCTCAAAATGCATTTAAAAGTGTTTCAGAGTGTTACAAATTCCAGACCCCCCTACAGTACTACAATACTTTGGCACTCGCCATGCTGTAAAAAAAAATTCTGGTGAGAACCCTGATATATACTGTATATAATTGACTACAAAAACACCAAAACAGAAAAACACGACAAGCAACAAGTTTCGAAAAATGGTAAATGTGTGTTTAAATCTTATGTACTTTACCTTCTTTCCAAGTTAACTTGAAAAGCAAGTTGAGTTTTTTTCTAATGCATTGATTTTTATTCTTATATAAGGAAATTCAATCATATTTTTATTTTATTTTTTTCTATAATTTAATTAAATCATTTAAATTTTAAAAGGCTACATATTTTTTATATATATATATATATATATATATAATTTAATTAAACAATTTAAATATTTTCCAAATGAAATATGTTTTTTTAAAACATCAAATTTCCAGCCAATCAAACCGGGTCGCTGGCGATCATGTGACTGATCATCTGCGCAAGTCGCTCGATACTCTTTTGGAATTATCTGATATTTTATATTTTATATCGAATACTGGAATTTGAATTTCAAACTAACAATTGTGTAAACATATTTAAAAACATTAAATACTGAAATGAATTCAATTAATTGTTTAAAAATAACTCAAATCCTATAAAAACAACAACATCTCCATGAGTCACCACTTATCTTCAGGTGCTTCTCTACTAGCTTTCTTACTCTATAATCTGTGAGTTCAGGTTCTCACCTGGGCCCGGCTGAGACTGGTGTCTTCTCTGATCTGCTGGGACACCTGCATGGCCTCCTGGGCCCGAGCCACGTTGAACTGGCTGAACTGTAGCCACTCCTGAGGTGTGGTCGAGCTCAGGACACAAGGTGAGGGAACGAAAATCAACCAACCATAACTAACAAGTCACTGGGGACCTGAAGAGTTAACCCTTGTGTTGTCTCCGGGTCAAGGTGACCTGATGACCTCCGAGGCTTCCATAAATACATATGCAGTGGTGGAGGTTGTTCACCATGACCCAGGGACAACACAATGGATACCACAAACACATTTGTTTTCGGCCAACGGGTCACCTTGACCCAGAGGTAACACAAAGATTATTTCTGTCTATTATGAGCCGTTAAGTACATATTGACAGAGATATTATTAGAATTATTACCCGGACGGAATACGCGTCGGGTCGGTCTTCAGAGAAATGTGCGGAGACTCGTTGGTGAGTGACAGACACGACATATCGATGTCCAGGGTCTCCATCTTGTTCTGGAGATCGGCCGTCAGCTGATGTCTCGCTTCTTGTAAAATACTGAAAAAGATATATAGACGGTTGTTTTCTTGAAGTGACTTCAACCATGATGAATATTTAAAATGTTCACATGACACATAAAATGATCGGATGTCGTAGATAATGATCAGACGACATGTATAATGTTTATGTGACATACTGTACATAAATGATCAAAGGACATACATAGACCTGTATATAACAATAATAACATATTATATATTATAGTTGAAAGATGTTTGATTATAGTTGAAATTGTTTGGTTAGAGTTGAAAATTGTTTGATTAAAGTTGAAAATTGTTTGATTCTAGTTGAAAATGGTTTGATTAAAGTTGAAAATTGTTTGATGATAGTTGAAAATTTTTGATTATAGTTGAAAGTTGTTTGATTATAGTTGAAAATGGTTTGATTATAGATGAACATTTTTGATTATAGTTAAAAATTGTTTGATTATAGTTGAAATTTTTTGATTATAGTTGAAAATGATTTTATTATAGTTGAAAATTGTTTGATTCTAGTTAAAAATGGTTTGATTACAGCTGAAAATTGTTTGATTCTAGTTGAAAATTGTTTGATAACAGTTGAAATTGTGTTGAAATTGTTTGATTACAGTTGAATTTTTTTTGATTATAGTTGAAAATTGTTTGATTATAGTTAAAAACTGTTTGATTATAGTTGAAAATTGTTTGATTATAGTTAAAAATTGTTTGATTATAGTTAAAAATTGTTTGATTACAGTTGAAAATTGTTTGATTCTAGTTGAAAATTGTTTGATAACAGTTGAAATTGTGTTGAAATTGTTTGATTACAGTTGAATTTTTTTTGATTATAGTTGAAAATTGTTTGATTATAGTTAAAAACTGTTTGATTATAGTTGAAAATTGTTTGATTATAGTTAAAAATTGTTTGATTATAGTTGAAAATTGTTTGATTATAGTTGAAAATTGTTTGATTATAGATGAAAATTGTTTGATTACAGTTGAAAATTGTTTGATTATTGATGAAAATTGTTTGATTATAGTTGAAAGTTTTTGATTATAGTTGAAAATTGTTTGATTATAGTTGAAAATTGTTTGATTACAGTTAAAAATGGTTTGATTGTAGTTAACCCTTGTTTAACCACAGGGTTGTCGTTGAGTTGTTCACCTTGACCCAGAGACGACAAAAGGGTTGAAAATTGTTCAGTTAAAGTTTGAAAATAGTTTGATTACATTTAAAATAGTTTTGATACAATTGATAATATTTTGTTTACAGCTAAAATTGTTGATTGCAGTTGAAAAATAATACAATCATTCAATGTGTGCCAAACAAAAAAAAGGAAGATTCAAAGTGTACGATTGCATAACAACTAGAAATGTACTGAAACTGATAAAGGACAAGATGAGATGAAAATAAACACGTGTGAACAAACTCTCACCACAAATGCGCAAAGGCTTTGTCGATGTGCTGCTGCAGTGACTGTTGCACTCTTTCAATCAGCTCTGCTTCTTTCTTCAGCTCTTCATCCACAGGATCTGTCACCAGTTCCAGACCCCGCCGTGCATCCCTCAGAGTCAGGCACTCAGTGCTCACCTCCAGGGGGACAGCAGTGGCCGCCAGAGCCTGATCCGTCTGTGCCTTGGACTGTCATGAGAACAGACTCCTGGTTAGACTGGACTACTCTTCTCATAAACATTCCCTCATTCATTTAATAATAACCGCCAAAATTGTTTGATTATAGTTGAAAATGGTTTGATTATAGATGAAAATTGTTTGATTATAGTTGAAAATTGTTTTATTATAGTTGAAAATTGTTTTATTATAGTTTAAAAGTGTTGGATTATAGTTGAAAATGGTTTGATTATAGTTGAAAATGGTTTGATTATAGTTGAAAATGGTTTGGTTATAGTTGAACATTGTTTGATTATAGTTGAACATTGTTTGATTATAGTTGAAAATGGTTTGATTATAGTTGAAAAGTGTTGGATTATAGTTGAAAATGGTTTGATTATAGTTGAAAATTGTTGGATTACAGTTGAAAATTGTTTGATTATAGTTGAAAATGGTTTGATTATAGTTGAAAATTGTTGGATTACAGTTGAAAATAGTTTTATTATAGTTCAAAATTGTTTTTATTATAGTTTAAAAGTGTTGGATTATAGTTGAAAATGGTTTGATTATAGTTGAAAATGGTTTGATTATAGTTGAACATTGTTTGATTATAGTTTAACATTTTTTGATTATAGTTGAAAATGGTTTGATTATAGTTGAACATTGTTTGATTATAGTTTAACATTTTTTGATTATAGTTGAAAATGGTTTGATTATAGTTGAAAATGGTTTGATTATAGTTGAACATTGTTTGATTATAGTTTAACATTTTTTGATTATAGTTGAAAATGGTTTGATTATAGTTGAAAATTGTAACGTTGAAAATTGTTACTTACGTTTACAAAAAAATGTGTAAATCCTTAGTTACTACAATATTTAAAGATCTTATGAGTTATGCTGGTAGTTAAGGGTAGTTGGTAGATTTTGAACACTGTTTTTGGTTTATTTAAGCATAGTTTCACACAGTTGATACACACAGAGATACAGTATATGTCACAGTATGGATTGGAATCCGGTAGGATCTGGAATCCTACTAGTACAGAATGGAATTCCAATCTGTACTAGTAGGATTCCAGATCCAGTCTATTATCAAAAACATTTTGATGTAATCCAAATTTCTCCTATAAGAATTGGAGATTGTGCTGGTAGAATTCCCATTTGTCCTAGGACAGATTGGAATTCCAATATTCAGATCCCAATACAGTAGTAGGATTCTAATCTCTACTAGTAAAGATTGGAATTCACTAGTAGAATCTGGAATCCTACTAGTACAGATTGGAATTCCAATCTGTACTAGTAGGATTCCAGATTCTACTGGATCCAATCCGTACTGTGACATATACATATGGATATATAGTAGTCTTATTTCAACTGTATAGTGTCTTGAGATAACTTTGTTATGATAAGACACTTTAAATAAAATTGAATTGAATTGAATTGAATATACAGTACATATATATATATATATATCAATAATTTGATTTTCTATATTTCTATTTTTTTAATGACATGCATGGAGGACTTCAAGTTTTCAAGTTTCACATCAGACCTTTTTATCAGGCGTACATCAATACTTTATTAAAGGGTATAACGTCTTTAACATGCTGTACAAGTATTTAAGTTATGGTTAAAATATCCTAACTTTGCCTTTTTAATGATTGATTAAACGAAACAAGAAGAGTTCCTAAAATAACATTCTAAAAAATCAAATTTATATAGAAGGAAAGATTTAAGACAAATACCAGAGTCAAGTCTTCTATCTCCACATCTAATTTCTGTGCACAGTTTTCCAGGGTCTCCTTCCATCGCGACACGTCCCAGATCCGGTCGCTCAGCCTCCGGGAGGTGTCGTTCTCGTCCCAGGTCGTCTGCCAGAAGATCCCGGATTGAGGATTGAGTGTGCCACTTAAGACTTCCAAGAACCTACCGTGCAGTTGGTCTCGTTCCGTAAGGACTGCCCTCCTTGGCGTACGGACGTAGACAGGTGGCGCTCTTGTTGAGCGGCGGCCGACAGCTGCTGGTTGTTACTGGACCAGTCCGACACGCTGTGGCGCAGGCCGGGCTTCGCGGGGAGGGCCGACATTGGTGCTGATGCTGTCTGAACCAACGAGATGTACGAAGACATATTCAGGCCCAAGAACAGTTTAGGACCAAAGACTGTAATGATGTCCATTTTGTTCTTGGTTCTAACATATTTTTGTTAATAAAGGAAACTTTTAGTCTGGGTTTATTTATGATCTCTGTGACAGTTTATGTTCAGATAGTACTGTACATATACAACCTTCACACAGAGTCTGGTTCTGCTCAAGGTTTCTGCCTTTTTTTTATTCAACATTGTTTATCATTTTAATTCGCTAGGACCTGTTTTTCTTTTCTATTATGTTGATTAATTTAAACTTTAAGTGTGTTGAGTTAAATTTTGTTATGATTTGACACTTAAAAATAAAATGTTACTGAATTAAATACTAAACAAAACTCCTTAAACTAGTAAATAGTTTATGTATATATATCGAAAAGGGCAACACTTTTGTCATACACAATAATCTTAGTTTATATATTTGGCTGTGAAAAATGTGTAACAGGAAAAAAGAAAAACAATACGAAATAATATAATTTAATTTAAAAAAAATGTTAAATGTGTGTATAAATCTAATTTACTTATTCGGTCTGCTTTAACACTCGTTTTAAAAGTTTTTTTTTTGCCAAAAAAACAAACAAAAAATATTTGTATACGATGTGTAGACGAGTCACAGTTTAACCATGAGTGACGTCATGCTAATAAATGACACCTTCCTTTTTTTTTTTCATTAACCACAAACAATTTTCGACCCATTTTGTACATAAACACTTAAATATCATTGTCTGCGTCATCAATTGACTCAGAATTACGTAAAACTACGACGTGTAGAGTCACTTGATAACATGAATAATAGTGACGTCATGCTAATGAAACACGGTTTCGATTTAAAAAAAACTGACGGAATTTAATTTTAAAAATAATGCTTTTAAACAGTTATTATCGTCGAGTTTACTCACCAAGAGTTCCAAGAACTTTCTTCTTCGGCCTTCAGTGTTTTCTTGGTGCAGAACTCCATAGCAACAGTTCCACGGTAACAAGCTGCGCGTTAATCATTTAAAATGGCGCCTGAAATCTGATCGAACGCGGGATTAAATTTCACAGAATGATTTAAAAAAAATAATTCTTGGTGAAAATCATTCAAGAAAATATTTGCTATCGATTTAAAAGTTGCTCAATTATTATTTTATTTAGTTGCTGGGCTCAGATACTTTATCATTTTTTTTAAGTAACTAATTATTTAAACACATTTAACTATATTTAAAAATAATATTAATCAATATTTTGTATTAATTGGTAGCATTTAAAATAAATAAATTAGTAATAAGTTAAGGAAATACATTCAGAATCATCTTAATGTTTCTTTATTTTGTAGTATAACGGAATCTTAATACATAACAATCAAATTTAAATGATGACCAGACACCGGGTCAAGGAGGCACAGAAATAAATAAAACAATTTATTTTGTATTATAACTGCCTGAAAATTGTATTAAAATACTCTATATGGCGCCATATTATTCAAGAAAATATTTGCTATAGATTTAAAAGTTGCTCAATTATTATTTTATTTAGTTGCTGGGCTCAGCTACTTAAAAAAAAGAAGTAACTAACTATTTAAACACATTTAAGTATATTTAAAATAAATAAATAATATAATTAAATATTTTGTATTAATTGGTAGCATTTAAAATAAATAAATTAGTAATTAGTTAAGGAAATACATTCAGAATCATCTTAGATGTTTCTTTATTTTTTAGTATAAAGGAATCTAAATACATAACTTTGATCAAATTTGAATGATCCCCAGACACCGGTCAAGGAATCATTCGATCCTAGGATGCACAGAAATAAATAAAACAATTTATTTTGTATTATAACTGCCTGAAATGTGTTTTAAAAAAAACTCTATACGGGGCCATATTATTCAAAAAATATTTGCTATAGATTTAAAAGTTGCTCAATTATTATTTTATTGAGTTACTGGGCTCATCTACTTTTTTTTAAGTAACTAATTATTTAAACACACTTAACTAGATTTAAAAATAAATAAATAATATAAATCAATATTTTGTATTAATTGGTAGCATTTAAAATAAATAAATTAGTAATTAATTAGGTAAATACATTCAGAATCATCTTGATGTTTCTCTATTTTGTAGTATAACGGAATCTAAATACATAACAATCAAATTTGAATGATCCCCAGACACCGGGTCAAGGAAGCATTCGATCCTGGGATGCGCATAAATAAATAAAACAATTTATTTTGTATTATAACTGTGAAATGTGTTTTAAAAATACTATATATGGGGCCATATTATTGAGAAGAAACCAACTGTGGGGCTCCTGTTGATTCTTCAGTGTAATGGCGAGATTTTTACTAACGTAAAATTTTGTTTTGTAATTCATGCCATTTTATTTTGTTGTTTTTATCTAAAGGCACAAATTAATGTGGATATTTAACAAATCCAGATAAATGTTTCATGTTTAAAAAAGGGTCTGAAATGATTAAAATCAAATAATTCAAGAAATACAGTATATAGGCCATAATTATTCACCCAAGTGCAATATCGTCTCAAACATAAAACCATGGAAAAGAGAGAAACACGTTGTGATGAATAACATCTCGTGAACACTTCTGCTTTATTAGTCATGCCAGTGGTAAGTCCATGCTGTGGTGACCCTCCAGTATCGACCGAGTTTTTAACCACCGATCGTTTCAAGCATTTCCTTTTGCCCTATTGTTTCAAACCTTCCCTCGACAGCACCAGGATTTAAAACATTTTTTTAAAAATCCATTCAAAAAATTCACGCTCATTGTGAAAAAATAAAAACGGAACAGATATTTTGCTCTCAAAGTAGTTGTTTTTTTGTTTTTTTTAAAGAAATAAAACGGGGTGAACAAACCCCAAAATAAAACAATAAGAACCAACATCTTGACAATCAATATTTTCTTCTCTATCTATTTACATTGCACCATAAGTGACGCAGGACCTCAGTTAGTCGGGGGGGGGGGGGGGATTCACCTTCCAGTGCATGATCCCAACAATTACCTGAGCTGGTTTTTTCCGCCTACTATCTCTATTAAGGCTTCGAACTAATACTGTGTACGAACCTCTACTGGCTGAAAAATAACAAAAAACCTGTGTAACAGCAATGATGACCTAGAACAACTGCTGCTGGTGGGAGAGTATTCTTTACCCTCTTCATTGCAAACTGTAGTGATGTGTTGATGAGGCTTCGTGAAACCACCGATGAAGTATCACGATACATCGTCTTTATTCTCTCCGTTTTGAAAATTACGAGTTACCATTTTGCAGATCGAAGCCGAAGATTATAAATAAGAGTGCCATCTAGTGGTCTTTCAATATGAAGACACTGTATCATGAAGCATCAACTGTTTCATGAAGCCTCATCAACGCATCACTATCAAACAGTAACCAAAGCGTATTCAAATGACGCAAAAATAAAACCCATCTCATAAATGTATTTAGCGAAACATGTGTAAAAGAAAATGATCTAAACTTTACTTTTTTAATGTAACATTTGTCAGCTTTTAATGAACTAAATGTGACTTAAATTTCAAAAATTGAAGCGACCACAAATGTTTTTTTTAAAAAACAATTAACTTGGAGATTATTTGGATATATATATATTTTTTCCTCTGAATGAAATGCGCTTTGAAACACATTCTTCAGTAACTAATAAATTAAAGGTATAAACATGGGTTAAAGTCATCGTCCACGACTAGACGTGATAAATGCAGCAGGATCTGGTTTTATATTCATCAACAAAATTAAGGAAAAATGGATCAAAGGGCGCAGCTAACGCTCGTGTGCAAGTGTGGTTGTGTAAAGCCTGGTGTATAGTCTTTTTTGGGGGGGAGAAAGTTAAGGGTTGGAGAATCCAGAGAAAGTCTTTCTGTGTCTTCCAGCCTTTTTTTTGTGTCGGGTGCAAATACAGACGCTAGCCTTTCTTTTGAAGCCTCTCAGCGCACACACACACAACAATTTGGTGTTCACACACACTCGCTGGATTCTTTATGTTGTATAAAGTCGAGCCGAAGGCAGGACGTTGAAGTTGACGCTTGGTAATGATAGATATTTAAAATTCAATCAGTGAAGCATGACTTATGAACTGATATTTTTGTCGAGATAAGGGACGTCCAACCATCATTTTTTTTGCACACACAAGTCCGTCTTGACCAATGACATAAATACAAAACAAAGGAGATTAAACCAAAAACTGCTAAACAAAAAAAAAACCTTGCATTGTTTTGTGTATTTTTTTAAAAATACATATGCTAGAGTCCGAATAATGTACCGAAACAAAGGGAAAGAAAGCTGTTAAAAATGTGCCTGCTAAATAAAAAAATAGATCCAGTTCGTACTCCTTCATTTCAATGTGGGGGAAAAAAAGGTGGAATCTTGTTGTTGCTGCTCTTCATCTGGTTTCCTTGAGTTTCTCTCTACTGGTCCCACATCTTCTCTTAAATACCAACAATCTGATATATCCATAAAAAAAACACCAACAACAGCTCGACTTCAAACTCCCGCAGGTCCATATTTCGACTATTAACCCCCCCTTAGAGTGAAGTGTGAACGGCGGATCCACGGCTCAGAACGAACGGATGTGAAGAGTGGTCGACGGAGGAGGGTCCTGCTTCCGTTCAGGTGAGAGGAGAGCGAGACGTGGAAGTGTCCAGAGCACCGTCACTAAGGTGTAGCTTCTCCGTTGAGCTCGATGCCGTGCTGCTGCAGCTGAGCGCGCAGGAGAGCGTTGTCGTTCTTCAGTTCTTCCATCTGGGGACGACAAAACGGAACAATCAGTCGTAAACCCTCTAGAACAGACCTGGGCAAAGTGCGGCCCGGGGGCCACATACGGCCCTTTGACTGCATTTATGCAGCCCTCGTAATGTCAAAGTATGATCATGTATAAATGGTTCTAATGCATTAACAAATGTATTTTGTATTTATTATTAATTTACATTTTTCACATAACACCTTCTGTCGTCTTTCATTTTGCATGTCGGCCCCTAACAACATTCACAGAATTGAATGTGGCCCTTGAAGAATTTTAATTGCCCACCCCTGCTCTAGAATTTTCTAATACCGGCCTCGTTTGATCGTAAATACCAATTTAATTTAAACTTTCTACCCATAAACTGTTACAAATGCTTCAAATGTTGCAGTGCATTATGACAATTTAAGCCATAGGTTTGCAATTAAAGTCTTCTGGGGCCACAATATACTGTTGCTGTTGTGAGAGGATGTCGATTAAAAACAACCTTAATGCGGTTAAGAAAATAAAAAGGTAAGGATTTATAATACAATAATACCATGACATTATTTAGCTGATGATTGTGTATCAATTTAATAGATTTAAAATTAATTTCAGGGTCAAAACATGTAAAAAAAAAATTGTTTATTCATTTTAATTGGCAAGAATGAACGATATAAAGACAAAATTACTCCCTAAATCAAATATAGTATATATAGAGAATTTAATCAGTAATAAAAAGCAAGTAAAATAAGTCAATTATACAATACTTTGTCCCGTTCTTTTTTATTATCACAGCTGTCTGGATCATGAATATTGTTTAATTCAATTTTTATTAATCATTATTTATATGCCATTTTTAATTTTAATATCTCTTGTTTTATTTTACTTCCTGCCTAGTAAGGTCAGGTTATTTAATTAAATATATTGTATTACTTAGTGGTTATAACTCCCTCACCCGACTTCTGTACTAATGTTTGATGTTGTCGATATATATTTATAATTGTTTCATTTATTATTGCATGCTACGGTTAATCATTTTTTAAACTGCTGTGATAACCTAAAGTTCCCCAAATATAAGAAGAATAAAGGTAAACCAATCGATTAAAATGAAGATTCTTCTTGCGGGCCATATTTTACAGTTGAATGGCCAAATATGGCCCCCGAGCCTTCCTGAAGTTGTGCTATTAACTAATGTTATTTGCAAATGTCCAGTTTCTATAGTAGTAAAACAAAAAAAAAGAAATATGTGGATTATAAGCGCCTCTTATTCTTAATAAGTGTTTCCAAAGGTTAACATAAATAAGAAGCAACAACATCAAAACGATGAGCTCCTGGTCACCTGTTGTCTCAGGAGGTCGTTGTCCATCTCCACTCGCTCCACATCCTTGTAACCCTCCTGTAGCCGCTGGTTGTTCTGACGCAGTTCTCTGATGTAGTCGCACGCCTTCGACAAGATGCCTCCTTTACTCTGGAGCGAGAAACGAGACCGTTAGGATCATCATCATAGTCCAGTGAACACAAACCTTTAGAGGAGAAAACTCACGGCTCCGGTTCTGCTGTCGATGCTGCAGTCGGGAATGATTTTAGATAATGTGACGATCCAGTTGTTGATCTTGTCTCGTCTTCTTCTCTCCACTGCCAAACACATTTATCAACGTCAATAATACACTTAAACATCTACATTTTTATATGCATGAAATACACGTGTTCCCTCGAAGTGTGTTGATGAGGCTTCATGAAACAGCTGATGAGGTATCATTATACAGTGTCTTCATTTTGAAAGACCACTAGATGTCACTCTCTGCTTTATAATATTTGAATCTGATCTACTGATTCAATGAAACCTGGCATCATTTTCAAACTGACACTGACATCTAGTGGTCTTTCAAAATGAAGACACTGCATCATGATACCTCATGAAGCCTCATCAACACATCACTAATGTTGACAAATGCATCAACATGTGAATAATGCTAATGTTAAAATGCCATTTATTACAAAAACAATTGTTTCTTTATTGCCGCTAGGATAAAAGGATAACTGAATTTATATAAAACAAATGTATATTTTTTATTTTTAAATTTCATGATTTTTATTCAATTGGAAAACCACCTTTAAACAAGATAAAAAATACTAGCCTAACTTTGAATATCAGAATGTTTGGAATTTTACCAGCAAAATTAAAATTCTTATTTTCAAAAGTTATATAAAAGGCAACTAATATGATAAAACCAACTTTCCTGCCTTATTCACTGCATGACCATGTTTTGAAGTTATAACTACTTTACTTATAAAGTTCTACCCCGCCTGAAATCTTGGCGAACGAGAGGTTACGAGAGCGGACTCCATTATGACATAATAATGACTTAATGACTAATGACAATCCTCCTCCAGCCAGCTTTAATTACGCCCCCCTTTGTTTGTACAACGAGTCCCTTGGAGTTTAAGTCTTTTGAAATTGATGACATGCGGTGACAAACCTCGATTTACCAATCACAGCAGAGTGGGTGTGGTTATGGTAAACAAGATTTAATCGCCAGAAAAACAAAGTGTTGGTGGGCGGGGCTTAAGATCATTTTCTAAAGTATATATTTCAATGAAAAAAAAGTTTTGTACAAACACACTATGACGATACAATAGAGTCCAAGATCTATTTAAGGCTTAAATCAACACATTAGTTCAACTTTAAGTCTTTGCTTTTCTCCGACTTTAACGCATTTCACGAAACAGCCTTTTCTCTCTCAACCACTCCAGTGTCTCTGTCCTCCTCACCACCACCAGTGCCTTCGACACCGAGGAGCGTCGCTTCAACAGCACGACTCAACAGCATCAAGATGTTCATTTTGAGGAACGCACCTTCATTGTGTTGCGCTCGCCGCCTCTCGTCCCGAGGTGCTCTGGGTCCGTCGACCTTCCTGCGCAGACACAGTGGGAAAAGAAACTTCAAGTCGTCAACGGTTCCTCTGGAATCACGAGCGCGCTCATGGCTACTTTTATCGTGAGAGATTCAACATGACGATAATAACGTGGTGGGGGGGGGGGAGCTAACACTGTGAAACTGGTGCGACTGGAAAGTGGGGCCCTGGGTACCAGAGGAGGGATGTTAACAAAATTTAAATGTAGCTTTAAAGGGTCATCAGGTCCTCCAGCGTGTTCTCCTGAAACAAATGCATTATTGCTTCATAGTTCATGACTGCAGAGGTTGTTCTCCGTGACTGCAGCCACTGACACGACTCACCCAAAAAAAAAAAAAAAAGGGGAATATACTGACGTAAACAACACATGAAGGTGGGGGGGGGGTCAGGGTGGGGGTCAAATGCGAAAGTTCTCCTCACCAGTTCGAGCTGCCATGCTGGAGCATCTCGCTTTCACCAAGGTCTCTGGGGATGGCAGGTAAGTAGGACAAGAGCGTGTTTTTTGTTGTTGTCGTTTTTGTAGTTGTTGTGTTGTTTTTTTTTTACATTTTTAAGTGTTACAAACATTCACTGCTGCGTCCCCGTTCACTTGAGGACAAAAAACTTTCTGGACATTTTGTCTTTAAGTGATGACGACATAATCAGTAAATTCGATTTCAGAATGTATTAAAAGTTGAGGTAGTAGAAGTGGGCAAGAAGGAAAAAGACTCGTTAAAGGTTCAAAACTCATATTTATGACCAGCAAACCCTAAAAAAATGTGTTTTTTTCAAAGTAATGCATCGTTAACAAGACTGCATTTCGCTACGACGGCTCTCCCTCACACTTAACATGCACTTTTTACTTTTGTATTATTTATTTATGTCTTTTTATGTTTTTGTATGTGTTTATGTACTTATTTGATTGTATTCATGTATTTATTTTATTGTTTTTACGTGTATTTATGGATGGATGTGTAATTGCTGCTGGACAAAAGAATTTCCTCCTCTGAGGTTTTAATAAAGTATCTATTTATCCACAAGACTGTGTGTTATATTAGATAAGATAACATTTTTATCTATTAGTCCAACAAGGGGAAATTTGAGAACGTTTCAAATGAGGAAGTGGTTTAAATCCGTAAAGGAAAGTCATTTGAAACAGGATTAAAAAAAAGTTTTAAAGTAAGGGATTACTACAGTAAGGAATCTTTATTATCTGCAAAATTACAATGCATTTTAACCAAAATTGTATGACAGTAAAAAGATATAACATAGTAAAGTAATTCATTCATATTTCGATTTATAATTTTAAAAAAAAATCTAAATTTATGAAATTCTGTGTTAATTAAACAATGTTTTTTTTTTTGTGTTGTTCGTTAATAAATAAGAAAAACACATTTGTTATCATATTAAAAAAAAGCTGATGTCTGTGTTAAAATATATTTTAATATTGACTATTCTTTGGATCATTTTACTGGAAAAACGTTAAAAACATGCCACTCATGCTTATTCATTCAAGACTTTTTTCCTTAAACTTTTTTTTAATCAATCGAAAAAATAATATGCTTTACTACAATATTGGAACTAATAAAATAATATATGAAGTAAAAATAAAATGAAGGGAAAAGAGACAGCCGGTCCACTAGTGTGGGTTAGTGAAGATGAAAGTGAAAGTGGAAGACAGCAGGAGTTCAGATGGATTCACATGGATAACAAACTCACGTGGTGTAGGTGTGCGTTCGGGGAGCGATGGTGCGCGGAGTAGCCGTCTGTAGCACGTCTGGCGGCGTCATCATCACGTAAAACTGACCTGGAAAAAAGATGTTTAAACGTGAGATAAAACATGTAGTTTGGTTTAGGTTCAACGCCGTATCCCACCTCCTGCTTGAGCGATTGCTGGATCTGCGCCGGCCTGCACCGACACGGCGGCGCCGTCGGCGACCGAGGCGGCGGGGAAGTACGCGAACCGGGTCTCGCCGCCGACGGTCTCTGCGACCGGACTCCCTCCGTTACTGAAAGGGTTCTGGATCACGGTCTGCATGGATGCAGATTGAAAGAGATGTTATTAACTTGCCATTTTGGCATTACAAATAAAAACAATTAAAATGTATACATTTAAATGCTATTTTTTTTTCCACGATATGGTATCGATATTCAAAAGTACTGTATCGATATTTTCACATTTTATTTTCATCAGTTTTTTAATGGCTCATACTTCTTACAAATGAAATATAAATATATGTATTTACAATTACTGTGCAAATATTTACAGCAATTGATCATGTTTGTGTTGCAATACAACTTCCACCAGCTAGATGGCAGCAAGCATTACGTTTTTTAGAAGGTAAAGGAAGAATGAAAGATCCTAGCAGTGACTGGGGATGAGAGGATACAGTCGACTCCAGCAGCTTTTAAAGCTGATGTTGAGACATATTTTGGTTTCAAAACAAATGAAAGCAGTTCTGCAACACCAGTACTCGGGAAATACTACAAATACATCCTCATCCTATAGTATCACAATATATAGTATCGTTGCCACCCTGTATCGTGATACAACGCCAGATTCACACCCCTATTCGTTACTATCAAAGTAATTTTTCGACTGCATTGTAAGTAAGTAAATAAAGGTTATTTGTAAAGTGCCTTTCTAGACCAGGGTCACAAAGTGCTTTAACAATAAGAAAAAATACACAGTTAAAATATATACTTTAAAAGACCAAGACGCATAAGACAAAAACAGGAGTCCCAGAAAATCAGGGAAAAGCACAAATAAAGAGCATCTTAATATGTTTATTGTGTCCAAGTATTGGTTATAAAAGGCAATGTGTTAAGTTTTTAAAAGATTCACAAATCATTTTCTGATGCACATAAAAGGAGGTTAAGTTACTTCATAATAAAAACTATAACCATTATAACACTAAAACTGCACATCTATACAGTAGTTCTGGTCCCCACCATTTAATACTCTGAATACATTTACCATTAATAATAAAAAAACAGATATACTAAACATTACTTTGGTAGCAAACAACTTAGTGAAATGGACCACAGGAACTGACCTGAGTCACAGCCTGTGGCGCTCCAGCGAACGCTGCCGTCGACACGACACTGACGGCCCCCGTCCCGTCCACCGACGAGTCATCTGTCAGCTGAACTACTCTGTAGGTCACCTGAGGAAGGGGATAGCATTGCAAATGTAAATTGTCATCCATTATTCAAGAGATTGGGATTAAAAATGTGATTTTTCCTTAAGTAACAGTTGTTATTTAAATTAAGATTTTTGCAACAACACATTTTATTCAATTAATAATTCTAATTAATTAGACACTTTCATGTTGCGATTGAGATTTTTTGGGGGATGCATAATGATGTTGAGGTCACCTGTCCTCCACTGTTCTCTGTGCGAAACTGGTACTGGACATTATGGTCTGTAAAAGCTGCCTGTGGGACGCCACTGATGGTCACTGCCGTCTGCTCCTCCACCGAGTCTCCTGCAGCACCAACACCCAACTTGATTTCACTCTTACAACATGTCGTCATATTATTTCCTTTGTTGCCGTTTGTTTTTGTTTTTTTTAAACATCAAGCGTTCTTACCGTCTTGTAGCTGCACCACCTCTTCCGATTCCGATTTTTCGTGACTGAAAAGAGAGTTAAAAGCATTGACTGGTGAAAAAAAGAAAACGGTTTATATTTGTATTCAACTGTTTAACTTTAATGCGTAGCTTCGATGTTCATTTGAATTAACTCCTCTTTATTGACATCTATTCAACGGCTACTGAAATAAAAAAAATAAAAAATGTAATATCTTAATAATCTTTCAGATTAATTAGTTATTAAATCCAATCCGGGCAAAGTGGGGCCCTTTCACTGTATTTATGTGGCCCTCATGAGGCCAAACATCATGTAGATAAATACACACAGCAACACAGACGATAGTCATAATAAACAAGAACAAGAAGTTTATCTAAAAAGAAAGTGCACGATGACACAATCTAAAGATAAAGAATATAGATCGAAGACAAATAACAAAGAAAAAGGAGACAAAGATTAACACGGAATATCATCTTTTCACTCCTGACCCCAAACTCAGAATTAAACAATCTAATAGCACGAGGAATATTACGGAGAAACTAACAATTAGCTTGTATTTGTATACATCTATAATCTCATCTCTAAATATCACTATGGGGATTTTTCTTTTATGCGTTTGCCTTTTTTAGCGAGTTTAATACGAATTAAAGTGAACATAAAACCCATTTGGAAACTTTTGCTTGTATATTAAATTTAAAATAGGGATAAATATATAAATATATTGTTGTATAAAAATACAAGAAAGACTATTATTTTACCATATTTAGCTTGATTTTCTTGCTTAAACTTGTACTATTCACTCCTTTATTTATTTATTTTTGCTTGATGGCCCTTCACTGTATTAAAAAGTGGCCCCTGAGGGAATCGTCTTTCCGTTAATATTCTTAATAACTAACTAGTATCATAAGAAATATTTGTGAGGAAAGTGCGCCTCCACATGTTGTGGTTGAGGAAACGCTACATAAAAGTTATTTATGTGCATCATTCAAAAAAAAATAAGAGTTTCCCTCTCAAACACAGCAGGAATTAAGATATTTTTAAATCCTAAATTTCAACATTTATAATATGAGAAAACATGTTGTGCATGTGATAGAATTCTTTTTATATTAGATCAAAAATGTGAGGTTGAAAAGATCAGTAATAATAACAGATGGTGTAGAAACAGGGCGCAAGGGGGGGAAAAAAATAACGATTTTTTTTAAATGAATATTCCGTGTTTGAATGGGGTTTTGCAAAATAAAAAGACACTAAAAAGTGTGACTAAACAATCGTCTACGTTACTGGGGGAGAAAAAGGTGTTTTTTTTTTTTTATATATAGGCCGAGGATGAAGCCTTTTTTTTTATTGCGGGGCAGGAAGCGGGTGAAGCCTCTCCTCACCTCGCAGAACTGTCCAGACTCTGCTCCAGAATATCCATGGGTTCGACTCCCCGGGGTTGCGCCGATATTCAAAAAAAAAAAAAAAAAAAAAAAGAGACGATGATGATGGAAGCCGCTGATCACGGGGACAAACACTCAGGTCATGTGAGGGAAGACAGTCCAGGACACGTGAGGCGAGGCGCGCGGACACGAAGACTGCAATGGAGGCCGATGGCGGCGGCGGCGGCGGAAGCAGCAGCAGAAACACTCCAGAAAAATAGTCCGTACGCCGGATCCTCGTCAAACGGATTTTAAAAAAGAACGCTTTTGTGGAGGGTTTACCGGACGACTTTTTAGTTGTTTTTTTTTTAAACTAAAGCAGATTGTTACGAAAACATCATGGATTCCCTTCGTGTTCCACTAGAAGGTTTTTTTTTTTTATCCGCCTAAAATAGCCGGCTGCTACAAGACACGGACCGGACTTTATGTTTACGCGACAATTGTGTGTTTTTTTTAATGTGTGTTTCCGCGATGTTACACCGATTTATTTAGAATTAAAATGCAACTATTCATCTACGTTATGCATGAAAGGAAACGTAAAAACGCCCTAATACCCTCCATTTAAAACAAGTCTATTTATCTCTTATCACGCGTTTAACCTATAGTCGTAATGGTATTTTTAAAGTGTTTAAAAAGTAATTTGTTTGCTTGTGATTGTTATTAAAGAGGTTGGAGTTGTGCTGGCAGTCGTGGAACATTTTTGTTTTTTTTTAATTTTCGCCCAGGTGACCACCGAGCTCCAATACGGGTTTTCCTTCAAACCACATGACAGAAAAACGTGTCGCGCATGCGCACCCAAAGGGGCTTGCTCCAGAGAAAGCCGATGAAAAAAAAAAAAAAAGCTAAATGCTAACGATGCTAATTCGGCAATACATGAAATTAACTATTGCTGTGAGAATATGTTTTTAAGCGGCTGTACGGTTGTACAAACGGATAGTTTATTGACGTTAAACGTAAGTGTATTTTTTTTATCCCTTTCTTTTAAATTAGAGCCTGAAAAAATGAATTCGTTTGACCGGTTTTAATAAGATTAGTGACGATTGTATCCACATCTTTTCAAATTGTCAATAAAAAACAACATGGGGATGGACTTAAATCGCAAGAAATAAACATGTATTTGTAGGTAATCGTGGATACAACAAAAAAACAATCATTGCCTGTGGAGTTGCGGTGAATTTAACATAAAAAAGAGAGGAAAAGTCAACGAAAAATCCCACAATCCATTGTTCCTTCGGGAATTTAAACTCAAAACAATATGGATTACTGGATAATTTGGAGTATCTTTGAACTAAAAAGGTTCGAGTTTCCTGGCAGACACGAGACATGATTATTTTTAATCTTCGATCAGGTGACCACAGAGCTCCAATACGGTAAACCTTACGGTAACGTGACGCGCATGCGCACGACAGGTACACTAAATGTAAACAGTAGTCATAGTTATTTGTAAACAGAGCACAGAATGAACGGATGCTGTCATAACAAGTTTTTAAACGACTGTACAAGTGTTGCAAACCGATCATTTATTGACTTTGTAAATGAATGCAGAATTCCTTTGACCTTTCTTGTAGGTTTTAACGAGATTGGAGAAGATGATCTCCACATTACCCAAATATAAGACTTTAATAACAAGAAGGGAATGGACTGTAATCACAAGAAATGACCATTCATGGCTAGTTTCCCACAATTTAACGTTCTTAAGCACATCAGAAGGCCCTTAAAAAGGTTAGGTTAGGTTAGGTAGAACTTTATTGATCCCTCAGGAGGTCTCCTTCGGGAAATTGTTTTTTTTTTTTTTACAAATTATCCACAGCAAATACAGCAATTTTTCATAAAATAATCAAAATAAAATAAGAACAAGAAGAGAAATAAAGAGAAAGAACAAGATGATACAATCTAAGACTAAAGATAAAGATAAAGAACATAGATCCTTTCACTCTGAGAAGGAGTGCCAGGATTTGTGTTCTTAACTGCCTTTTTTTCGGAAAAAACAAGCCAAAGAAGCTTCGTAAGAAGCTCTTAGTGGGAGCAGTCAATGCCAAACAAATCGATCACCCACCTCTTTTTCAGTTTATAAGTCACATCAGTTTTATCTTGCCCTTTAAAGTATATACTTTATGGAATATTGTTTTGATTGTTTAAGCGCTTTGTGACCCTGGTCTGGAAAAGCGCTATACAAATAACAATTACTTACTTACTGACATAAGTGTGTGTGTGTACCAACATGTGTATTAACAAGTATTAATCAATCCCATGGGTGCATATATACCCCTGTTAATGTAGAGACACACGTGAAACAACACACACTAAGCATGGAAGAAATCGGCAGAAAAAGACACAAGCGGGCACCGACGTTTACCGTGGAGGAGATGGACGTGTTGGTGGACGAGGTCTGGCAGCACCGGGATGTTTTATTCGGGGGAACAAGAGGCAAAAAGACGATCACGGTGAGGAACCTTGTCTGGCAGGCCATAGCCGAGAAGATGTCCCCGTACAGCCCATGTGGCCTGCGTGAGTGGGCGGCCGTGAGGAAGAAGTGGCAGGAGTTCCAGAGCCTGACGAAGAAGAAGGTGAGGAGAGAATCCATGGCCACGGGCGCCGGAGGACCCGGCGGGACGGCCCTCACTCCCGACGAGGAGAAAGTCCTCGCCATCATCGGGATGACGGCCTCTGAAGGAATTTGCGGCGGCTTCGACGTTCAGTGGGACGAGCGTGTTTCGGAAAGCGAGGACGAGGAGGAGCCCTCCGGGAGCGTAGCGGGGACTTGCACCCCCCCGGGGGAGGACGACCCCCCACAACCATGCCCCGTCCCAGGTCGCCCACCGTCATGGCCGGACATCCGCATCCGGGGCATGACGGGGCGGTCCGCCGTAAAGTCCTGCACCTGCAGCGAGTCACTGGTGCAGCTGGAGATGGAGAAGCTGGTGGTTCTGCGGGGGATCGAGTGCCAGCTCGAGCGACAGACTGACCTGCAGGAAGAGATGGTCCGGATAAAGCAGGAGAGGTTGGAGTTACACCGGAGGCAGCTGGAGATCGCAGAGGCGCAGTTCAACCGTCCCTCCTTGGTTCCCATAGTCCTCCCCCAGGATTCGGGTACGGGTCATTTTTATGTTTTTTTATATGCGTTACGCAATAAATCTCGTTTGATTTGACTTTTCAAACTCTTCATTGCAGGTGATGCAGACGCTCCGTAAAGACAGCACAGACCCACTAACTACCCTATATGGTTTTAATAAACTCTTTTGGGGTTTTTTAACCATGTATTGTGTGGATTATTTTTGCATTGAAATCTGAGAAATTTGTTCAAAAAGACGCACCTAAAAAACCTTCACTCTTTTAAGTGTGCCTTTCTTGGATGAATAAATGTTGCTTTTGTCGTGACCGAAGTATCAAGTTTAAGTTCAAGTTCAAGTTCTTTTATTGTCAAATATGCATGTAGCGAGACATACAGCATGAATGAAATTGTGGTCCTCTCTGACCCACGATGCAAAACAGGAATACGGTTGAAAGGACATTAATTAAGACATTCAATAAAATAAATAAAAATAAATAACCAACCAAAATGAAATAAATAATCAAGAATACTTCAATAATTAACTAAAACTAAACAGAATATTAACAAAAAAACAATATTAATGCACAGGTAGTTCAAGCGGAGGTAAGATTGATGGTAGGTCAGGGAGGGACATACATTTATGCCTTTAACTCTAAAAAGGGAACAGGTTACTCTTAAAATAATCCCAACCCTTAGTCGACGTGAGGGTGAGTAGAAAATGAGTGACATTTGAATTTTGGGTGAACTATTACATAAGAGCTCCTTAAAGAATCTGGTAAACAAGGACATAGTTGAAAAAACAGCTCCTAGATTGAGACAATATATGTACATTGAGACAATATATGTTTGCCTCTGGAGTGGTGCTAAAATTAACAGATGAAATGGGACAAAAGGTTAACAAAATTTCACAATCTAATGTAAATACTTTGTTCATCTGGCATATTGTGGTTTAAGCTCAACAACAATGTGAATTTCAGAATTGTTTGGAGTAGCTTTGGACTGAATTTTTTGTTTATAAAAGATAAGCTAATGCGTGATTTGGTAAGAGGTTTTTTAAGAAACAACACAAAAAAGGATGAACCTTAGTCTTGCTTTTTAAAATCATCAATTAGTTTTATTTTTATGCTTTGGGAGTGAAGCCAGGGTTAGGGTTAGGGTATCACAGGTGTCAAACTGGTCCAGAGAAGGGCCGAGCCGGTGCAGGTTTTGGATCCAACCAGTCAAGCACATATAGTTGAACCAATCAGGCGTCTGAAGACAGTAATCAATTAATTAACAGTCAAGTGTTGCTTGTTTAAGCCGACGCCTGATTCGTTTGGCTCATGTGTGCTTGACTGGTTGGAACAAAAACCTGCACCGTCTCGGCCCTTTTCTAGACCAGTTTGACACCCCTACATGATTCATTATTCAGTTGTATCTTTTATAAACTGGCCAATTTCCAAAAAATTCCTCCTACTTTTAACAACACTATGCTCCCCATTCCTTATGAACAAATGAATATTCCTTTTCCCAATGATGACGTTCATTTACTTTCCTGTCAAAAGTATAGTCTCGTGTCTAGCCAAGTCTTTCATCAGTTCATCAGAACACTTCAAAAAACTTTTGTGTGCATCTTTATCTTCTCCCCGCTGGATTAATCTCGTCTCCAAGACTGATCCGTGTTCACGATAGGTTGTGAAATACTGTCAACAAGTGGAAATTAAAGTCTCAGTTTTCTAAGTCTGCCTTAAGTGCGAGTGTGTGTGTGTGTGTGTGTGTGTGTGTGTGTGTGTGTTTGTCACATGGAATTATACACATCTCCGAGGGTGACTCATCCAAACCCACTACACCAGGAGAAGGGAGGAGGAGGAGGAGAAGAAGCCAGACTCAAGTCCAACCTCCACCCATCTCATTCTTTCCTACATGGGCTCTGGGATGGATTTGCAGACAGTACAGTAACGATCTGGGCTGTAGCAGTGGACGTGGAGACTCCCTCAGAAGATAGTAAACTTCATCAGATATCTTCCAAGAGAACATTCAACCTCCTTATAAGGTAAGTTTGACCACTTTTATTACTTTTGACTGTGCCGGGAAACTTTTTTAAATTAAACTCACACGTAGCAACATGTTTCCATTGACTACTACAATGATAGAAATGTTCGTTGCAAGTTCATTTTATTGGATAAATAAGATGATAAACTCAAGTTTTATTTTTTCCAAAACTAGACATGCTTTTTTTTCAGATTCTTCCAGTTTCGGTCAAACATTTCCAACATTTTATTGTTTATATTTCCAGTTTACAAAAGGAATGATGTGTAGTTATCGGACACTAAGTGTTCAGGTGTAAGCTGGATCAATGAAATGTTCCTAATCTTTACTTAAAGATACAATGGCGACACCCAAGAATACCCCCAGAGGCGGAAACAACCCCCTGTCGCCAAACCGGATCACCCGTCTCCAGGAGAAAGAATCCCTCTGCAACCTCAACGACCGCCTGGCCGTCTACATCGACAAGGTCCGCTCTCTGGAGATGGAGAACGCCGGTCTCCGGCTCCGCATCACCGAGTCCGAGACCGAGGTGAGTCGGGAACTGACGGGTCTGAAGGCCGCGTACGAGGCGGAGCTCGCGGACGCCCGCAAGACGCTGGACTCGGTGGCCAAGGAGCGAGCGCGTCTCCAGCTGGAGCTGGGGAAGCTGAGGGAGGACCACAAAGAGCTGAAGGCAAGGTGGGTAAAGGTCACTGCAAGTTGGGTGGAGTTAAAAGAATAAACTGGTCAAGAATACCTCGGGGTTAGGTAGGAAGATTCCAGGAATGAATCGATGCATCTACTAAAACCGCACCCACTAGGAAAAAACCTAACTTGATGAATTAAACTTCCTCTCCTGGCAACTTCCTGACCACATCGGAATGTACAAAAAAAAGAAAACCCACTCAGATCCAAGTCCAAGTAGGCACATTCTAGCTTCCAAATCCTACCCAAGTTCTAGTGGCAGCTCCGATTCTGTTTTTTAAAATGGAATAGTTTCTGGTTACATTTACTGTTGTACTGGTTAAACTCAGAATAAGGACTTTAACTATCAAATAATCGATTAATCTGAGTGTCCAAATATCAGTCCCTGATTTGAAAGATTTTTGTTCTTAGTTAAGATGTGCTAGGTCTAAAAGTTGTATCCTTCATTCCTGGATTAAAGGGTTTAAGAAAAGGAAAACAATTCTTCTGTGTCTTTTAATAACTCACAACCATTCATAATCTTTTAATAACCGACTTGACTTTTGCTGACGCTCTGCAACTTATGACGAGACACTCCCTATCATTGCTCACTCTATTTAAATGTTGGCCCTCCACTGCAGCCTTTCCCATACACAAGATCCGGGCGATGACTAACTCTTTCCCTTGGTTCCCCTTCTTCAACCGCCGTTAAAATAAACGACGTGGCAGAGTAGAAAGGGTTCCACTCTTGCCTCCTTTACTTTTCCATAAATATTGAGCCGAGTGTTTGGCAAACGCCGAAGACGTTGCCATGGCGATAAACGCCAGCAGCTGCGGCTTGTGGCCACCAGACACACGAGACCGGACCCACATCACTGCGGTCCGTGAGTCATCCGGAGACAAGGAAACACAAGTCTTTCCCCTGTTTCTGGCAATCTTGATTCAAAAATAGATTTTCTATGGTAGACACGGCTTGGAAACTTTTTATCTGATTTCCTGTTTCCCAAAATTCTGGGCCTGATGCTAAACGGGTCCTAATGACCTTGGCTTATGGCAACATATATATATATATATATATATATATATATATATATATAGTATATCTATCATAACCGAATCAAATTTTTAGCAATTTTAGTAACTAAAATTAAACCGAAGTGATTCCATATAATAATACTATAGTAATACTACAATATAATGATACTGTACTCCTTGTTATCCACTAAAATCAAAGTCTCAAGAACAACTTTTACCAAGGACACTATAAACTATAAAAGCACTGAGGGAGCACATACCTCTGCCAAGGACCTTATTTACCTTTTTTTTTTAAACAACAAAATTCATACAATAAAACCAATAAAACAACTCATTATATGTCATTATATGTGGCCTCAAATTTGATATTGTGACCTATAAACAGGCTAGTGTTTAAGATAAGATAAGGAACATAGACTATCGACAATTATACAGTGACTTTTCAAAAACTGTAAAAATGATGTTGCTTGGTGAGTGTTTGATAGAGGAGGACAAACACAAATAGTTTAATAGGATAAATTGAGCCTCGAAGAATAAAAATAATATTACAGATCAGAAACGCAGATTACAGACAGATTGCTAAATACATACATTTTGTTCAGCTCATGACTAGACAGGTAAACGATTATAGTCTCTCATCTCTTCTATTTATTTTACTCAGGAACTTGAGAACAACAAAGTTTGTTACCACAGTAACATGGAATGTACTGTAGTAACTTCCTGGTCTTGCTAAACAGAACTCACGCTGTTAGTCGCTGCATTTAGAAGTTAAAATCCAAATAACAAGTCAATTGAATGATAAAACCTTCAGGTTATTTCCTAAAACTTAATGATATTTTTACATGTTCAAAAGCGAACCCACATCGGTGGACTCGTAACCTCCTTGGCAGATGTATTAAGTGTGGTTATGACAGGGTCTTTGTTTATAACAGGAACACCAAGAAAGAGTCTGAACTGATCGGAGCTCTGCAGCGTCTCAAAGATCTGGAAGCCCTGCTGAATTCTAAGGACGCGTCTCTGACGACAGCTCTGGGAGAGAAGCGAAACTTGGACGCGGAAAACAGAGACCTGAAGTCTCAGATTGCCAAGGTAAAAACCCCAGCCTCACTCAGACACATCTGGGTCTAATCGTCTAAATATTCACCCTGAATGCCCCTTTTGTTTCTAAAAATAAATCAACTTCCAGCTCACTGTACTTAAACAAATAATCCCTGATTTAACATACAGTGACTTGTGCCGGGTCTCACGTGTTCAATTAACCCTTGTTGTTTGTTTCCTTTTCCCCCTCCTTGTGATTTCCAGCTGGAAACAAGTTTGGGCGACGCCAAAAAGCAGCTTCAAGATGAGATGCTGAGAAGAGTCGACGGAGAAAACCGTATCCAAACCCTCAAGGAGGAGCTGGAGTTTCAGAAGAGCCTCCACTCTGAGGTCTGCCTCCTTCTTTTATCCAATAATTCGATCACGCGACGTGTACTTTCTGTTGAACTCAAACTGGATTCCCAAAAAAAACAACAGGAACTGCGGGAATCGAAGCGACGCCACGAGTCGCGCATGGTGGAGGTGGAGAACGGCACCCAACAGGACTTCGAGAGCAAGCTGGCCGAGGCTCTGGCGGATATGAGGGGTCAACATGAACTCCAAGTTAAAATGTACAAGGAGGAGATCGAGAAGACTTACAACTCCAAGGTAAGAACAGTGTACCATGTGTACTAGTGATGTGTTGATGAGGCTTCATGAAACAGTTGATGAGGTATCATGATACAGTGTCTTCATGTTGAAAGACCACTAGATGTCACTCTCTGTTTGAATCATGCCAGGTTTAGTTAAATAGGTAGATCAGAGCCTAAGATTATAAAGCAGAGAGTGACATCTAGTGGTCTTCAAAATAAAGACACTGCATCATGATACCTCATCAACTGTTTCATGAAGCCTCATCCACACATCTCTAGCTTTTACCGTTTATTGTCTCGCACTTCTATTGTATTTATTAAAAACCTGAGGTAGAAGTTTCAACTGTACTTACAATTTTTTTATTTTGTTGAAAATGATTAATAGTTGCATGTTCTTTCTCGTCATTATTTATAATTTTTATTTATTTTATTATTTTATTCCGGAATACTTTGTTTCCCCACATATTAGTCGATGATCACGCATTATAAACCATAATAGCATTTCAATTTGCCGTCCTATTTTGTGTTTTATTTTTCATAGTGATAAAAATAATTATTAACAAAAAGACAACTTTATAGTACTGATGATAATAAAATATACATAATTATATGACCGAAGAGACAGTAAAGTCTCCTCCTCCCACGGTTATCATTGAGACGTTTCCTTCATCGCCCTCCTCCAGCTGGACACTGCGCGTCAGTCGGCCGACAGGAGCAGTCACCTGGTGGGAGCAGCACATGAGGAACTGCAGCAGATCCGCATCCGTCTGGAGTCCACGTCTTCTCAGCTGAGTCAGCTGCAGAAACAGGTGAGATGACGATCTACAGGATCATCCTGGAAAGATCTTCAGTGCTCAATGTATCAACAAAACAAAGTATGATATCATGAAGCGTTAATTAAGGTTTATTGTCGCAGTGCATTATGGAACTTGTAGTACTTGTAGTACCCACTCTGTACTTTGTTGAACTGCTACTACATATTTTCATATTTTAATGTTTAATGTGTTTTACTATTATCGTAGCATTCATTTTCAACATTTGCACTGTATATTTCATGGTTTATTTATTTATTTTGTCAACTTCTGTGCTGCTGTGACAACACAAATTTACCCACCGTTGGACGAGTAAAGGATTATCTTATCTTATTTATATATCAATAAAGTTCTACCTACCTACCTAGTATGAGTGGCTGGAGAGCATGTTTTGGAAATTAACAATATTAGTTGCAGAAAAGTCTTACAGAAACATGTGGTTGGCTGGAAATAAGCCTTGGCTCTTGAGTTTGACATAACTGTCATTTTATTTAATTAATGTTTTGTTTGACACATGTAAGTTTCCAACGTAGTTACACAAATTATTATAGATTGTATTGTATACTCTTATAAGGTATTTTTTTAATGGTATTTATTCAGCAAAGTACACAAAGAACATCACATAATTTCCTAAAAAACATGATTCATATAGTTTCAAAATATTTTGGTTCAGTTTTTTACTAACAGAGACAGATAAACGTTGACAAAACCTCTAGTCGGACATTACATTTCTTAGACTGTTAAATAGTAAGTAATTAAGTAAATCATTTTATATTTATAAAGACCTTTTCCAGACCAGGGTCACAAAGTGCTTAAACAATCAAAACAATACTCAATAAAATATATACTTTAAAGGTCAAGGTAATACTGAGAACAACACAGGAGTTCCAGAATATCAAGTGATGGGTTAATGAGGCTTCATGAAACAGTTGATGACGTATCATGATACAGTGTCTTTATTTTGAAAAACCACTAGATGTCACTCTCTGAAAATGATGATTTCATTGAATAAGTATATCAGAGGCGAATGTTATAAAGCAGAGAGTGATATCTAGTAAAATGAAGTCACTGTATCATGATACCTCATCAACTGTTTCATGAAGCCTCATCAACACATCACTAGTGGTAAATATCTCTGATTGAACCAATAAGTAAACATTTGGCTACGTTCTGATGTTTTACCAGCTGGCGGCTCGAGAGGCCAAGGTGAGGGATCTGGAGGACGCTCTGTCCAGAGAGCGAGACACCACCCGGCGTCTGCTGGGGGAGAAGGAGAGGGAGATGGCAGAGATGCGGCAACAGATGCAGCAGCAGCTGGACGAATACCAGGAGCTCCTGGATGTCAAGCTGGCTCTGGACATGGAGATCGGGGCCTACAGGAAGCTGCTGGAGGGAGAGGAGGAGAGGTGTGAACTCTAGATCCACTGATATATCAATTCATAATAGTGATGTGTCGATGAAACAGTTGATGAGGTATCATGATACAGTGTCTTCATTTTGAAAGACCACTAGATGGCGCTCTCTGATTGAAAATAATGAATTTTCATTGAATTAGTAGATCAGAGGTTAAGATTATAAAGCAGAGAGTGACATCTAGTGGTGTTTCAAAATGAAGACACTGTATCATGATACCTCATCAACTGTATCATGATACAGTGTCTTCATTTTGAAAGACCACTAGATGGCGCTCTCTGATTGAAAATGATGAAGTTTCATTGAATTAGTAGATCAGCGCTAAAGAATATAAAGCAGAGAGTGACATCTAGTGGCTTTTCAAAATGAAGACAGTGTATCATGATACCTCATCAACTGTATCATGATACAGTGTCTTCATTTTGACAGACCACTAGATGTCACTCTGTGATTGAAAATGATGAAGTTTCATTTAATTAGTAGATCAGCGCTAAAGAATATAAAGCAGAGAGTGACATCTAGTGGCTTTTCAAAATAAAGACAGTGTATCATGATACCTCATCAACTGTATCATGATACAGTGTCTTCATTTTGACAGACCACTAGATGTCACTCTGTCATTGAAAATTATGAAGTTTCATTGAATTAGTAGATCAGAGGTAAAGATTATAATGCAGAGTGACATCTAGTGGCGTTTCAAAATTAACACACTGTATCATGATACCTCATCAACTGTATCATGATACAGTGTCTTCATTTTGAAAGACCACTAGATGGCGCTCTCTGATTGAAAATAATGAATTTTCATTGAATTAGTAGATCAGAGGTAAAGATTATAAAGCAGAGAGTGACATCTAGTGGTGTTTCAAAATGAAGACACTGTATCATGATACCTCATCAACTGTATCATGATACAGTGTCTTCATTTTGAAAGACCACTAGATGTCACTCTCAGTTTGAAAATGATGAAGTTTCATTTAATTAGTAGATTAGAGGTAAAGATTATAAAGCAGAGAGTGACCTAGTGGCATTTCAAAATGAAGACACTGTATCATGATACCTCATCAACTGTATCATGATACCTCATCTCTAATGAACAGTAACAAGTAAGGTTTAAATTCCCCGCAGGCTTCGTCTTTCTCCGAGTCCTCCTCCCACCAGAGTGTCGGGAAGTCACTCCTCGTCCTCAGCACTCCACTCTCGATCCCTCAACTGCGGCACTCCCGCCAAACGCCGACGCCCCAACGACACCGACAGCGAGGCCAGCTTCGGAGGCGGCGCCGTCGCCCGCACCCGCATCACCCAGCAGGCCTCGGCCAGCGGGCGGGTCACCGTGGACGAGGTGGACCTGGAAGGGAAGTACGTCCGACTCAGCAACAAAGCCGACGAAGTGAGTGAAGGAGGAGAAACTCCACGTTCTTAAGTCACATGACATTTTGTTTTTTTTATACGAGCCATTTGTTTTTTGCAGGATCAGAATCTGGGCAACTGGCAACTGAGGCGACAGGTCGGATCCGGAGCCGCCATCTCATTCAAGTTCCCGGCGAAATTCGTCCTGAAGGCTGGACAGAAGGTCACGGTAAGGAAGATCACAGAATGAAATTCAAAATAATGACCTCATCTGACCTCTAATTTATACATTTCGGTGGGGGACTAGATCTGGGCCTCTGGATCGAAAGGTACCCACAATCCTCCAAGTGATCTGCTGTGGAAGACTCAGTCTATCTGGGGAACTGGAGACCAGTTCCAGACCACCCTGGTCAGCGCCAGTGGAGAGGTAATGGACCTGGTTGTTACGAAGGAGACTCGATTGTATACAATAGTGTTGGGTTGATTAAGCTTCATGAAACAGTTGATGAGGTATCACGATACAGTAGCTTTATTTTGAAAGACCACTAGATGGCACTCTTTGCTTTATAATTTCTGTCTCTGATCTATTCATTTAATGAAACCTGGCATTATTTTCATACAGTGAGCGCCATCTAGTGGCGGTAAAATCAACCCTTCACCATGTGGGTTGTATATTAGCAAGAATCTGGCGATAAGATACGAATCATGATACAGGGGCAACAATACGATACATTGGGATGTATTGTGATACTGTAGTAACAAGGATATATTTGTAGTATTGTCGAAGTACTTGACTCTGGTGTTGCAGGATTTACAGACCACATGACTCTTGACGAAGTCGTAACTGATTTAATTCGTTTCGATACCAAAATATGTCCAAACATCAGCTTTAAAAGCGAATGTATCCTCTCGTCCTCAGTCATCCCCAGATGCAATATTTTGCATGTATATTGGAAATTAAAATTAAATATATATTTTATTTTATTCATACATTAAATCAAATATATAAATAATATACTAATAATAAGGTACTCCGGTCTCCTCCCACAGTCCAAAAACATACAGAGGTTGTTTGAGAACTTGGAGAAATTGTCCATTATGAGTGTGTGTGTGAATGGTTGTCTGTCTGGCATCCTGTCCAGGGGGTCCCCTGCCTCTTGCCAAATGAAATTAATTAAAATACTATGATAAAAATAAAACATGATTTAAAAAACAAAGAAACCTTGATATACATTATATACACATATTTATTTTAAAATATCAATTCAGTGCTGTTGAGTTTTTATGAGTTATTGTGGAAAAAATGCTACATTTAAGTGTATTGATATTTTCTTACACCCTTTTCTATCACTACCTCACATTTTCCTTTTGTCAACCAGGAGATGGCGATGAGGAGAGTCACCCGCACCCACTTTGATGAGGACGATGACGACATGGTACCCTGACAGAGGTCAATCAATCATCCTTGAGGTCATAATGCTAAACCAGCGTCTTCCCGGCAGCAGGTGGCTCACAGCACGTGCGGAGACGGCGAGTACAACCTGCGCAGTCGCAACATCACCTGCGGGTCCTGCGGCCTCGCCTCGGAAAAGTCCGCCAACTGCTCCGTTACTTCGGCTTCTCGCTCCTACCGCAGCGGAGGCATCTCTGAGGCTCTGCTGCCTCATTCCTACATGATCAGCAGCAGCACCCCTCGCAAGGTGAGTCCCAAATAACCCCGAAAAGTCTTCTTTAAAATGACCTTTTCAACATTTAATGTCTTTTAACAGAGCGGCGCCCGCATGGAGAGCTGCCCCATCATGTGAAGATCAGTGTGACCACCATGGAAAGTCTTGAAATATACTTTTTTATACTATTTTTTAATCTGTTATCCAAAAGAAATGATGTAAACGATCAAATAACAATTTTTGTTATTTATGCATGTTCAGGAAGTATCAATTGTCCATTTTTTTTTATGACATGACCAGTAGTTTAGACACAATATTCCAGAATAACATACTTTTACTTTTTTTTGTTGCTTTTTTTGGGTGACAAAGTGTTTATTTTTTAACCATTTTGTACCCTCGAGCAAACAGTTGGTAATCAATTTCTTTTTTTTATACATATATACATATTGACTTCAATAAAGATTTTCTTACATAGGTGTGTTCTCGTTTTTATTTACCTGTATTTTTTTTTTAATCAATCTGTCTGTTCATCAATGTATGAGTTTCTGTCCGTCCAGAATTATTAAAGGTCAGGAAGCACATGAATTGTTGTATGAATTTAATGATTAATTTAGTTCATATGTGAAGACGAATCGAGTTAATCAAAAATAAACTATGGCTCTTAGTATTAAAATAAATAAATACAATTGAAAATGTAGCCAACAGAATTTTTTGAATGTTACCAAAAGGGATTTAGACGATAAAATAATGATTCTGTTTTTTTGTATGTTCATGAAGTAACCCTTTCTTATGATATGTCACGCAGTTTTAATTTTTAGATGCAATTATAATTCAGTAAAGTAAAATACTTCAATTTTCTTTTTAATGTTTTGTGATAAAATGACATTTTCTTTCTTTTTTTTAATATGTATTTGTAAAAAAAAAAGCCTGTCAAAAATGTTGATAACCAGTTTGTAATGTCTTTCTTTGTTTCACTGATTTCAATAAAAATAATATGTGAAATAAAATCTGTCTGTTCATCAATCTATAAACGTCTCTAGTGATCAAAAAGGTCTGTACACACCTGAAAAAAAAAAGGAGAATGTTTAACAATGACCCCAAATCTTGAAATAAAAGCAGCGGTAAAAAAGATTAGAATTTGAAGCACGACCATTATTTTGAAACTCTAGTGACTCTATTAGTGTTTTTCCTGTTTAAACCCGGAAGTAGTTGCTGCAGTCAGGTCACTGCTGCGCCTTCACTTGCTGATCCACTGTAAGTAGTTTTATTTGCAAAATCTTCCAATATAAAAACTTATCTTTACTCTTTTCCAACTTTTAAAATAGCATAATTGAAACCAGTTTATCTCCGATATGTGCGATACGATCGCCAACATTTTAACGTTACAGTATTATTTAATATAATAAAACAGCTTCAAACCCGTTTAAATATAGTTTAATTTAATCCAATTTTTACCATTTAAATTTAAAAATTATATCAACACGTTGTAGGAATAAAATTAGTTTAAATGGATGGATAGTCGTTTGAGTTCCATTTGTTTTACAAAATGAATTGTTATTTCATAATAACATTTTGACAACCATATATAAATTCAGTAAAGCATTTATTGTGAACAAGGTAGATCCTTTTTATTGTTATTGGTGCTTATTTTAAACCAGATTCCAACAGGATATTAACAAATAAATATATTTATTTTCGTTTGAAATTGTATTTAATATCGATACATTTATTAGTATTATTACGTTATTTTTCATGATTTGATCTGATTAATTTTTTTTATTTAATTTGCAGATGATTGTAAGGTTTTTTAAGAGATTTTAATATAGTATTTCCCTGAATAAAAAAAAGGTTGTGACGATACATGTTCCTTCTTCCTTGCAGCACCTCTGGGACCAGCTGGATGTTGAGTGTGCGAACTCTGTTCGGCATCGGGTTCCTGGTGACCTCTCGCACCGCCTCAGTCTTCGCTCAAGTCCAGAAATGTTTTCCTGCATCAGCTAACAACCACAGGAGCGAGGGTTTCAACCGCAGACCGCTGTCCAGCATGTCTCACCCCATCAAGTATCTTGGGTAATGTAGTCTTTTATCAACTCGGTCCCAGCGGATTCTTAGACGTGTGTGTGTCTGACACAGGCAGGAGGAGGCCCAGAACATAGACCTGGAGCTCTTCAACGAGTACGGCTTCAGCGTGGACCAGCTGATGGAGCTGGCCGGCCTCAGCTGTGCTACTGCGGTCACCAGGGTGAGAGATACTGTAGAAACCAGGAGGCTTGTGTACAAAGAAGTTTCGTAGATTATATGATAAAAATCCAGAAAATGGTGCACGTACAAAAATATCCAGATGTATGAATATGTGCCTACATACAAATACAAGCACTTTTTATTCGTACATCCCAATCAACGTGGACATCTCAAGTAACGCAGCCTTGTTTGTCCGTTTCCATGCCCTAATTTACATATTTAAATCATATAGAAATGAATAAATAAAGAGTTTGTGATTTTTCACTCCACGATCATAAAAAACTAATGAAAACATGAATTTAAACTGGATTAACAGTTTATATTTGTTCATTTAAAACATTTCTGACATGGATCACATACTTAACTTTAAATGAGTGCAGACGAGCTCTGGTGTTTGTGTTTATAATTTACATTAAGGGTTATTAACGTGAATACTTTATTTCCAGAGGCGATCAGGGGCTTATTTGAAACGTATGATCTTACATTTATAAAATATATATATATTTTTTTTACCAATTAGAAAGTAACAAATCATGTGACGGTGTCATTATATAAGAGTGTTTTTCAAGAAGATCGCTACGATCACGTGATCACATGAGGGAAACCTCAGCTGCTTTCTTTCTGCAGCTTCACTTTGATCAAACGAGATGTTGTTCCACAAGAATGTTTGTGACTCTCGTAGAGAACTTGAAGCATCAGACGCTGATCATTTTTTTCGTTATATTATCAAAACAAGCTAATAATTCCTTTTACATTTTTACCAAAAAGCCTGAAATAGTGGATTAAACCCAAACACTAAAAAACAAACACTTCGGGTGTGTTAATTTTTCATTAATGATCAATTGATCGTTAATGTAACTCTGATGTGAACATCTCAACATGACTAGTGATGCTGAAATGTATCTATAAATGTATCTGTTAAGGACGTACGCCACTTTTAACACTCTTTTCCTTATTGATACATATTAACTTTGACGTGGAAAAGTATATCTGCATTTTTTGTGCTCACAACCACTAGTACATGATGCCCCTGGATATATTTGTAGTATTGTCCAAGTACTTGACTCTGGTGTTGTAGAATTTACAGACCACATGACTCTTGACGAAGTTGTAACTTCTTTTATTTGTTTTGAAACTAAAATATGTCAAAATATCAGCTTTAAAATCTGCTGGAGTCGACTGTATCCTCTCGTCCTCAGTCATCACCGGGATCTCACTGGAATTCATTGTTTCTTTAGTTGCGGAGGACGTAATGATTGCTGCCATCTAGTGGCCGGAAGTGGCCATTTAGTGGTGTAGCAATATTTACTGACTTCTGTTAGAATTAAACTAATAAACTACTGTCTTCTAGCTTAAGCAAGTATCTGGTCTGTGTCGAGCAGGCGTACCCGCTGACCTCGCTGGTGAAGCAGAGACCTACTGTTCTAGTGATCTGTGGACCCGGGAACAACGGAGGCGACGGTCTGGTCTGTGCCCGACACCTCAAGCTGTTTGTAAGATCCTGTTTTTCTTTTCTACAGAATACTTGTTTTCTTGCAAATTCACACAGAGCAACTACACAATCATGCACATATTCACAAGCACTGTTAAACAAGTTACTCGTAACACAGTTTTGGTCACACTCTTGTTTTATTTCAGGGGTATGAGCCCACCATTTTGTACCCGAAAAGACCCAACAAGCCGCTGTTCCAGGGTCTCACAACACAGTGTGAGAAGATGGAGATTACGTTCTTGACGGAGATGCCCGAGGTCAGTGGTCCAAACCTTAAAGAAGTTTTCAAATGATAGGTCACTCATGTCTTGTGGGTTCTCATGAAGTCCTTCTGAATCAGATGCTACACAAAGACCACCATACATTGAACGCAGAAGTTCCATGATTTAATAACAATTTTAGTGGCTTCTTGTTAGTCTTCCACTTTCTTTTGGTTGAAAAAATATAAAACTAAAAGACAAAATATGTACAAACATCAGCTTTAAAAGTAACCAGAGTCAACTGTATCCTCTTGTCCTCAGTCATCACCTGGATCTTACAGGACTGTTCCTTTGGCTGCAGAGGACGTAGCGACTGCTGCCATCTAGCGGCCGGAAGTTTATTTGCAGCAACAAAATGAACTAACACTGTGAATTTTTGTATCGTGTGCAATTGTAAATGTAAAATCGCATTATTTTATCTTACATAACCAATAAAATGTCAATTGAAAGGAAACAAAACAATGCAGTGCTGTTGAATATTGATACAGTAACATTTCAATATATATCAATATCAGTTGTAAAAATAGATGTTGTCTCTCCACAGGTGGAAGTCATCGACGAGGCCTACAACCTGGTCATCGACGCCATTTTCGGCTTCAGTTTCAAAGGCGCGGTACGAGAACCGTTCGGTGAAATTGTAGCTGCTCTGAAGAAGACGACAGTCCCCATCGCCAGCATCGACATCCCATCAGGTCAGACGCCTGTCACGGCTTTAAAGCTACGGGTTAGCGACACTACAATGGGACTATGAAGTCTTGTTTGTTGTCTTAACCCTTGTTTTATCGCTGGGTCAAGTTGACCCGAAGGCCTCGAAATCAAAAGGGTGTATGTGGTATCCCTTGTGTTGTCTCTGAGACCTCCCTGGCTTCCAAAAATTCAATGCAGTGTTGGTTCTTTTCGGGGCTTCGGGTCACCTTGACCCTGAGATAACACAATCACAAACACAAAATGGCCGTTTTGGAGCCTGTGAGATGATATTCTACGGCCTTTCATTTGTGGTTTTGTGATTGTGACCTTTAACCTGCACCTATGTTGCCCAGAGTGAGAATATAAAACTTAATTGTAGAAATATCTCAGTTTTGAGTGTATTTAAAAAAAAATTACTAATAGTTATGACAATTAAACTGCGATAAGTGTTATACAATCAATATGATGACACTTTTATTTACAGAATTTCTTCTTTTTTTCCATCTTTATTAACATGTACAGTGTATATTATTGCGTTTAACCATCATATTAAGCTTCTCTTCCTGTCCTCATATATAAATTATATACTTTATTGAATATTATTTTGATTGTGTAAGCGCTTTGTGACTGGTCTGGAAAAGCGCTCTATAAATAAAAAGTACTTACTTACTTACAATATATACTGTATATATATATATATATACATACAATGTAGCCCTAATAATAATAATAATAATAATTCAATAATTAATAGCCCACTGATCGGAATTGACCCCTGCCTCTTACCCTAGGTAGCTGGGATAAAAACCCTACTTCCCATTATACCATTAAGGACAAATACAATTAAAATAAAAAATATATATATGTAATAAATTCTTACTTTAATATCGTGCTAGTGATGTGTTGATGAGGCTTCATGAAACAGTTGATGAGGTATCATGAAAGGCCACTAGATGTCACTCGGTTGGCTCTAATCTACTAAATCGATGAAAACTGGCATCATCTTCACACCATCTAGTGGTGTTTCAAAATGAAGACACTGCATCATGATACCTCATCAACAGTTTCATGAAGCCTCATCAACACACCGTGTACAGTGTGACAAGCGTCCTCCTAAACCAGCTGTGGTGTGTGTGTGTGTGTGAAGGTTGGGACGTGGAGCAAGGCAGCGCAGACGGTCTTCAGCCCGACACCCTCATCTCGCTGACCGCCCCCAAGAAGTCGGCCTCTCTCTTCCGAGGACGCCACCACTTCCTGGGAGGTCGTTTCGTTCCTCCCGGCCTGGAGAGGAAGTACCACCTCAACCTGCCCCAGTACCCCGGCACCGACTGCGTGTTAGAGCTATAGACCCCCCTGTAGACCCCCCTCACGCTCCAATAAACCAAACCAGGACGTCATCTGTGTTTGAGTTTTTTTTATTCTTAAAACTGCACATTCTCCATATTTCTATGTAAGTCGCAGGAAAACCTGTTCCGCTCTATCACCACGTTCTATGGTATAAACAGTGACCCAGTTATGGTTTGTACAGGAGGTGCTGATGGTCAGTTAGAAACATGGAACGTTGAAAAGAAACGAGTGTATGTACAGTCGGTGCTCGTGACAATGTGGCTCATCAATGCATATCGAGTGAGTGCAGAACATGCTGATCGTTTGCACACAGGGAACTATGTACAGCTGGTTCCATGCGCTGGCTTCGGACTGGTTTTCCACACCGGGGAGGAGAAATACTGACGTCAGGGATGGTTTTTTTGGCCGTTCAAAGTTGGTTTTCATGCAGTTTGAAGAGAAAAAGCCTGAAAAATAAAATGATTTTTGATTATTTTCACATGTATATAAGTCTCCACTTTAATTATTTAAGGATAACCTTAGCCTTAAAGTACATATATTGCCCTCACTATCTCAATAAACAAATATATACACATCTATACTTTAGGTTGCCAAACAATGCAGGCGTATTTTAATTCTTTGAGGCTTAAATGATGTTAATTACCTCTGAGTTTGACGTTCTTTACCGAAAAATGTTTTTCCATCAACGTTAGTTTAACTGTTGTTATCAAGATCCTCAATATCTATCACTTATATTATCTTAAATGCTGCTTCTAAATACATCACAATATCAAGATGAACATACAGTAAAATCAATAACATTGATTTTGAGTAAAACTATCTGATGGACCACATTAACTCTTGGCCGGCCGCATTTGGCCCCCGGGTCAGGCTTAGATACAGTAACTAATACCCGCTCATTAACATATTTATATAATTTCTTACATGTATTTTATTCAAATATTTCAGAATGTATTTTTGAACTCGCTTGCACAACACACTGATGATTCTTTAAATTGTTCTTAAAAAAACAAATATTGTACATCCATCCATCCATCCATCCATCCATCCATCCATTCATCCTTTCTTCCTTCCTTCCTTCCTTCCTTCCATCCATCCATCCATCCATCATATCTCCATCCATCCATCCATCCATCCATCCATCCATCCATCCATCCATCCATCCATCCATCCATCCATCCATCCATCCATCCATCCATCCTTCCTTCCTTCCTTCCTTCCTTCCTTCCTTCCTTCCATCCATCCATCCATCCATCCATCCATCCATCCATCCATCCATCCATCCATCCATCCATCCATCCATCCATCCATCCATCCATCCATCCATCCATCCATCCATCCTTCCTTCCTTCCTTCCTTCCTTCCTTCCTTCCTTCCTTCCTTCCATCCATTTCTCCATCTATCCATCTATCTCTCCACCCATTCATCCATCCATCCATCTATCTCTCCATCCATCCATCCATCCATCCATCCATCCATCCATCCATCCATCCATCCATCCATCCATCCATCCATCCATCCATCCATCCATCCATCCATCCATCCATCCATCCATCCATCCATCCTTCCTTCCTTCCTTCCTTCCTTCCTTCCTTCCTTCCTTCCTTCCTTCCATCCATTTCTCCATCTATCCATCATCAATCCATCCATCCATCCATCCATCTATCTCTCCACCCATCCATCCATCCATCCATCCATCCATCCATCCATCCATCCATCCATCCATCCATCCATCCATCCATCCATCATCCATCCATCTCTCCACCCACCCACCCATCCATCCATCCATCCATCCATCCATCCATCCATCCATCCATCCATCCATCCATCCATCCATCCATCCATCCATCCATCCATCCATCCATCCATCCATCCATCCATCCATCTATCTCTCCACCCATTCATCCATCCATCCATCTATCTCTCCATCCATCCATCCATCCATCCATCCATCCATCCATCCATCCATCCTTCCTTCCTTCCTTCCTTCCTTCCTTCCTTCCTTCCTTCCTTCCTTCCTTCCTTCCTTCCTTCCTTCCTTCCTTCCTTCCTTCCTTCCTTCCTTCCTTCCTTCCTTCCTTCCTTCCTTCCTTCCTTCCTTCCTTCCTTCCTTCCTTCCTTCCATCCATCCATCCATTTCTCCATCTATCCATCATCAATCCATCCTTCCATCCATCCATCCATCCATCCATCCATCCATCCATCCATCCATCCATCCATCCATCCATCCATCCATCCATCCATCCATCCATCCATCCATCCATCCATCCATCCATCCATCTATCTCTCCATCCATCCATCCATCCATCCATCCATCCATCCATCCATCCATCCATCCATCCATCCATCCATCCATCCATCCATCCATCCATCCATCCATCCATCCATCCATCCATCCATCCATCCATCCATCTCTCCACCCACCCACCCATCCATCCATCCATCCATCCATCCATCCATCCATCCATCCATCCATGGATATACAGTAACTGATTTAAATCGTAAACACAAAAGATGAACAGGAAAGTAATTTAAAATTACAATATCACTAAATTTGAATTAACTGAACAAACACATTTTTCAATGATGTAAAAAAAAACAAAACAACAATGATGTAGCCTTGAGTTAAACGTCTCTCAACAACATATTGTTTCTGTAGAGTCACTTCTTACCTTTACTATTCGCCGACTTGCACTCCTGCACAGTTGTCTTTACTTTCTGAAGCAATCGCTAAATATTCAGCATTACTGTGGAAAGAAAGAAAAACACTTGTTAGGAGGAGACGTTCAAGCGTTGGACCTCCTGAAGGATGATGGTTGATGTGTGAGAGGACGGGATGTCGTCGGACTTACAAGTGGAAGGTTTTGGTTTTTACTGAGAGGAGAGGAGGACAAGACAAACGACAGATATATGAGAAATGACACACAAACAGGAAGAAGGAAGTGACTCCAGTTTGAAGATTTCTGACAGTGAATTTTGGTGGATGACAACGTGTAAAATATGCCCTTTGGCTCAGCTCTTTGTAAGCAAAAAAAAAGCCGATTCCAGCTACTTAGGGTGACAGGCAGGGGACACCCTGAACAGGTTGCCAGCACTAA